>NW_028140169.1:0-33563 GCF_965202585.1 Thalia democratica | reverse complement strand
TTTAACAGTATTTGAATAAAATGTACGAGTTTAGTTTTCTACAATTTACTATTACCATGGCCATAATAACATTATTATACCAGAGCATCATTCTTTTCAGAAAGAAACAGTAATTAACTGTGAATGTGCAAATAAATATAGCTTAGCTAGATATACCTGGATAATTCAAAATTGTGATAAAAATTGAATCTTGACTATTCTGGACGCCATTTAAACCAAATTAAGCTTTTGTCAACTATCATTTTGAATTTGCTGTTTTGTTTTAAAATTATAAACTATTTTTTAGTTTTTTATTGAAAAGTTTACTGTAATGTAGCTTAAATATTGTTAATTGTAAGTATACTGATTGTTCTTACTTCGTGTTCTCATATTTCTTTATACAGTTTTTCAAAATTACGTGTCTCGTAGAATTTTCTTTATTGAAGATTTATTTGGTAAAACCATCTTGAAAAGTTGCCAACGCCTACTGTAAACTATCTGCATATACCACAAAACTTTAATCAATATGTATAGACTCTGTTAAACATGAACAAAATGCATTTTTACTGATAGTTTTCAGTGTAAAGAAATGGCTTCATTTTCCATACACCTCTAAAAAAACCAATTGAAATGCTCTATTTCGAAACTCCAGACCTCAGGATTAAAAGAATGTATAAATTTTTGTGATATTTTAGTTTAGACGGAACTTACTTATAAAACATATGATTTTCTTATATGTAGTATTCATACGTCATAAGCCCTAAGTAAAACCAACAAATATTTTTTTCTTTATATAATAAGATTAATTGAGGTTATTTTATAGAGTTGTGCTAACGTTGAAAGAAACCTATTTTTTACGAACATTATCATTTAAAAAACGAGTTTCTAATAGGTTTTTATAAAATTAGTTATAACTTTAATAAAATAATTACCATAAAACTTATAAATTTTATGAAGTTAAAAAGTTAAAATGAATTATTTTATATTTTACAGAAGACTTTTAATACACAAGTAATAAATTGTTATTTTTATAATAACTTAAAAATGTTGTGCTTACTCAAAATTTAAAGAATATTAAAACCGATTTATGTGTTTATGTTTACTAATTCAAAATATAACCTCTCATGCTTTTACTTTTTATAACGACTTTTAGTTTATTTTTAAGCTTTGAAATAACCTTTAAAACAAAAAGAAAATTAAGTATACTTAAAAAATGTAAATTTTAATAACATTATTAGTTATGTTGATGATGTAAATAAACGATTAAAAATATAAAACAATTCACGTATCGAACTAATGTAATTTTTTTTTTATTTATTTATTTTGTTTGCTTAGCAGGTACTTTAAGTTTAGTTACAGCTTGATAGCAATTATTTTGAATATTCTTTTTATTATATTAAACTTAAAATTAACTAATTCATTTTTAAGTAAAAACAAAAGTTAAATGTAACAATACATTTAAATTTTGTCGAAACTTCTTATTGTTTTCCTTTCAAAAACTCTATTTTTTTCATACTACTTAAAATAATAAACAGCAAACAAATAATGTGTGTGAAGTTTGTTTTATGATAAATACTCGGCAATTCGGAACTTAATCGAGTTGACAAGTCATAAATGTTCGATGAAATAACAAAGCTCCGAAATTTGTTTTTAATAAATATTTCTTTGAAGTTAGCATTTTGCTATTCAATCGAACAAAAACTGTTTTTATGTGTTTTTATTATCATAGAAAAAAGTTGTTTATTCTGACTTATAAAACTTTTTTTTTTCAAATTTTCTACATAAGTATTGATACTCTTTATTGTTTGCTTAAATGTTATAAATTTAAATTAAAACTAACAACGAAATAACGCAAAAGCCATACACTGTTGTATCTTGGTGTTCTATCTGGTATTTAAAATAAATTAAAACGATTGTTTACCACAAGTTAAGCAGGTAAGAAAACAAAAATGATTTTCAAAATAACAATGCAAGCATCACTAAATTGTTAAATCGATGATGAATAGCTTACTTGCAAAACTTTGTATACATTTTTAACCTTATATTTTTTTTCAACTTTAAATGCCTATCTAATTTATACATTATAATCTAACATATTTAATGTAAAATTGATCAGTTTGTTATAACACTGTTAATAGTTTTTGTAAACTTACTAATTTATAAACTTAAAAAAAATAACAAAAAGTTACTATAGATTTATTTGAGTTAATAAAACTTATTTGTCTATCAGGTATTGAACTTAAATGATACCAGTTTTATTCACAATGAACTTTCAATATTGTTTATTAAAAAAACTACTTAATATACAATGGTAATAAAAGAAAGATCTATAAAAAACAAAAGCCTATAATAAAAAAATATTAAGTAACAATAACAATAAAAAAAAGTGATAAAACATTAGCAATATAGCTTTTGCATATCCAATGCTTATGTAAAACTTTGAAATTGAATATTAACGAGTGTTAAAGTTTTTTATTTCTTTTTAATACTGCTAACCAGGCACGTGGCTTGGTACGTTTCTGTAGATTTACAGAAACGTATACTTATATGCGAAAAAACTTGCTTTTGTTTCAGCTGAAAAAGACTCTGCTTTCTTAGCTTTAAGTATTCATTTAAACTTAGTTATGCACTCCTGAGAGATAATTTCAATATGTATGTATTCTCTAGCGTTTTTAGTGTCTTAAAGATTAAACAAATTAAATACATCAAAATTGTAACATTTAGCGCGTTAAAGCTTTTAATTTGACAAAAAGCTGCATGCAAAATTGATCCTAATTGAAGCTGTAGCTTCAAAAATCAAAACCATACAATTTTATGTTACAAAAATTTGCATAACTTGTTGTTATTATTGACTATGTTAAATGCTTGATTTAATGAATATAAATGTTTTTCAATTAAATAGTGATTTTTTTATACTTATTTTTAATGAATGTTTTTTGGGTTTACACAAGTGGCATGACATAAAGAGTCTTATGGGGTGTGGAGTAAAATAAATTGCCTTGTATACACTTATCACTCGTACTTCAACATTTCATTTTTAATGTATTAACATAACTGCAGAGTTTCAGACTAAATTCAATAACATTAGAGGTAGCTGTGTTTCCACTAGGACGTTATCACGCGTCATTTCATATGTTTAAATTTTTATAGATTCGTATTTTTTTTTAGCTAGCTACGTCCCTGCTACTGACGTTAACATATTTACTTTCATTGGCAAATCAGTAGTTCATTTACAAGGAAATTATAAACAATAAATCTTTATATTACAAACAACCAATTAAATATGTATAACTACGAAAACTGAATGAGTCTGTAAAATAATAATTATAAAGCTGTTGATATTACGAACAATGTTCATGTTCAAATAAAAACTAAAACAAATGTTATAACAAAAACAAGTATGTTAATTCCGAATAATTATACAGTGAATAATTGAAGGTACGTAGAATTTTTTCGTAATCACTCACGTTCCCACGTTTTACGTTATTTGCGTAAAATGATTATATTTTTATAAAAACATTCAATTTTACGTATAGAGAAGGGACGTAACTCACGCAATGTTTATTAAACTTGTAAGACTTATTTACTTAAATATACAATTGCATGAAAATATATTTACATTTATTTAAATTATACACATATGTTTTAAAACTAACTTATAAATCATTAACCTCATTGTTAAAAACTTTTAGATATTCTTAATGAGACATTGTTTAATTAACACAGTATAAATAGTTTTACAAACGAATATCTAATCAAAATAAGGTACCAAAAATAATATATAAATAAATAAAATAGTGTATAAAATAAACTGTATGAGAATGAAATGTCAATAATTAAAACGAGATATCAAAACCAGGTACACTTTTCTGGTTTGAATTTTTTGGTAACACTTAAAGTAAATCTAACATGCAATACTTGAAGTAATTAGTATTACTGTATTTAAATTAAGTAATGATAATACAAAAGTAAATAAAAAATACTTTCATCTAGTACGGAACACAACAATTTTTTAGAATTAAATTATATGAACACAGTACACCAATGGTTAAAATAAAACAACCTTGCAGATATATTTTTAATGTTGTAATTTTCAAAAAAAAATTTTATTCTATATATTATGCTAATAATTGCTTTTAGAATTAATTTTTATATATAAGTTAGTAATTTTGAAACTTACCAATCAAGCAGTTTCTTACAACATGTTTTAGTTTAATCTGTTTTTTGAAAACCTACTATAACTATAAAATAGTATCATTTATCTTTATAAACAGCTAAACGAGCTAAAATTTTGTATAAAATTTAGGAGAAAAAAAATTTACGAATTATATTTTTTTTCAACTCTAAATTTGCATTTAAATATATTTTTTAGAATTAATTACAAATTCCTTTTTAGCCTATAATCCATGGATGTTAATTAAGCATTGTTAATTATTTTCAAGGTTGAACAGTATAAACTTGTTTTGCATTTAATAAAAAACAATGTTGTTTATAAAAACAAAATATTTACGCTGCTGATAGATAACAAATCGTAAGGGAATAATATTGCTTTTTTGCGACAAAATAATACATTTTTGTCGTCTAACGAATGAACTTTCGCTGAAGTTCATAACTATTCATTGTAAAGATAAAGACTAAGATTGTAATTAAAGTAACATAGTTAAATGAATGAATCAAAGGTAAATAAGAAGACTAAATACCATTGTTTTTTTGTTTTTTTTTGTCGAAAAGTACATAAAAGCATTTAAAAGGCAGAAACTTATTTATAAAATAATTACTTGCAAATATAAGAATTTTTATGTTTTGATGAAGCATATTTAGACAAACATACTTGAGACAAATCTTAACTTGTTTTAATCTTTTTTTGCATTTATACATTAATAATGCGCAGTTTTCTAGGTATTTTACCATGTTATTTTACCATGTTTTTTATACAGAGTATTAAGATTTGTTCAAAAAAGTTAGTTAAGTTGTTTGTTTAAAAAAAAACTTAGGTTATTTTACTAAAGTGATTAATTTTAAAATTGAATGCTTGAGAGTATAGTAAAAAAGTTATATTCTTAATGTACAAGAATTATACTACGAGAAAAAATTAATATTCAATTTCCGCAGATTTGTATGCGTTGAACATAAAAAAGATATCTTGTCAAAACATTTACATTACAAGCTTAATTGGGCTCACACTTCTTGGAATGATAGTTACTGGGAAAAATACTTTTCAGAAACACTGCAAAAAAAGTAAATGTTTTAAAGATATACGGGAAACTAGTTGTTAGGTTTGACAACAGTTTTGCAAGCTGCTGCTACATAATAAACTTTTTATTTCAGCTTCAAAAACTACAATATATTAAAGGTGTTCCAGCTAATGAAAAATTTATAAACTTAATTATAAATACAAATTAGTGCTATTTTTAACTCATTGGTTTTGTATTAAAAATATCAATTAACATCTACTAATTAAGTATCAATCTCAGCTAGCAAAACTATCTTACTTATCAAAAGCCTATTTACACAATTCGTTATAATATTTTTGATAACTACTTACCACTATCAACATTTAAAAATAATTTTTAAGTACTTAATTTTTTCGCCCAGAGCAATAATTACCGATTTCTGAGGATTAACTTCGGTCTAGACTTGCATGTTTTTTGATTCATAAATTTAATAACTTAATGCTGTGTATTGTGATATTTGTTGTATATGCTACTTTTTAAGAACTTATTGATAACAGTAGAAGCATTTATCATATAACATTGAAATTTAAGGGATTACACGTCAACTAACTTAACTAATTTTTCTACTTAAATTTATATAGACTATGATATTATTTTTGTATTTCTGTATTTCAAATAAGATTTTTTAATTAGTTGATAATTTTGATTAAATGTATTTTGATATTATGTTTTATGACATTACCTATTTATAGCGTAACTGAATATTGCGAATATAAAAAAAATATGTTGTTGTACTTTTTAAAGGTTTAAATTCCTACTTGATCACTTAAAACTCAGGTTAAGGAAGAATTACCTACTTCGACAAAAACAAAAAAAAATTCGTCAGAATAGCAAATTAAAATCCAGACATATAAAATTAGAATAAACTTGTAACCATACAACGGCAAACCAGTTGTTATACATTGATGAGTTTAATTATTTCGATCTTCAAATTAGAAGCTTTAGGTTTTATAACAAATCTAGATATTTATTTTAGCATTATTTTGCTTATACGAATTTGAATAGTGTTTCATATTACCATAAAAGTAATTAAAATAACATAAATTATAAAAAGCGTGCAATACCTTATTTTGCATATAAACTTATAATTACTTTTTTTCTCTACTTTTAAGTTCTAAAATAAGACGATGGTTATGATTTTTAGTGTTTCAAAAATATTTATAAACATAAATAAGGAAAAGTTAAATATTTTTATGTGGCAACATACGACTGATAAGTTGATAAGTTAGTTAAGCGGTTAATTAAGTCATTCCCGCAAGTTTTTCCAGGAAAATATGTATGGTTGTTGGTTTTAATTTGATAAAAAGCGGTTTAACGGTCAGACGATGCAAGACATTATTGTAAATTGTTTTAATGCATATGTTGAAGTTAACAAATAGTTTGATAACTTGAAAAGTTATTGATTTACTTTAAAAATTAACTGTTATGATTTTTTTACTTAAACTAACCTACATGTTTTCGGATATCATTTACTAAACAACTGTTGCGAAAGATTTATGTATTTTTCCATATATTTTATTACAATGCAAAACATTATGATTAGTCGTTATATTACAAATATTAAGTTATTAAACTGTCTGAAAACTATCATCAATTTATTAAAACGTTAAAAAACTTGTTATACTTTTTTTGTTTTAATTTTGCTAAAGTTTTCCGGAAAATAGTAACAATTTACATATATATAAATTTTAGTAAAAAAAAAATATTTAGTTAAGTATAAAAGCTATACTTCTAATTTACATGATTTTACAGAAATTATGAGTTATAAATAGCTTTAACTGTATTTATGCGTTTGATTGCAACATAGTTACATTATAGAATATGTTTTAAGCACAAATATTGAGTGCAAGAGTGCATTTCAAGCATCAGTTTCAACGAGAGCGTTTTTGAATAGCTTACAACTAATTTTAGTTTTCATTTTAAGAAAATAAGAATAACACAATAAGAGTGATTATTTTTTAGCAACAAAAATAACCTTTAAAAAAGAAAATATCGCACTTTAAAAAATAAATCAACATTTTCTTCGACTTTTAGTATGTAATTTTCAAACAATAACATAACTGTATTTTATTATAGTATTAAAAAAAAAAGGAGAAAAACTTAAAATGAAACTTAAAATTTTGTTCTTAAAAGGTACTTTTTTAAAACAAATATTATTAACAAAACGAATTTAACTTAAACAAATAAACACAAAAGTTAAACATTGAACTAAGATTTTTACAAAAGTAGAATATGTTAAAATTGGTTTTAAATCATAAAAAGTTATCTAAAAAAATTCTATCTTTTTCATCTAATGTAGAGTTAAAACTTCAAGTATTAAATAAAACTAAAGAAGAGTAATGCAATCCATTTTTTATGCAATATTTAAAACTTAAAGAATAGATAAAAGTTTTAAAATTTGATGTTTCTTGTATAACTCTTATTAACTGCAAAAGTGTATTGAAATTTGTTGTTTACTAGTCAACAAACATATTAAAAGTTTGTGTACGACCGTTTTAACGTTCATGTGACAAAAACATGAAGGAAATAATCAGGTTCACATCTCATTTGATGAACCTCAGATACCCAAAATATTTTCCCAAACCCGAGAAGTTCATACCGGAACGCTGGTTGGACAAAAATCCCCTTTTGCGTGAGTATTTTTATATAAAGCCTAAAAAAATATACATATAAGAAGCAACATTTAACAAAACTAAAAATAATAAAATGACATTAGAGAACTTAAGTATTGCTTTTGATTATAAGAAACATAGAATGTATTGAATAGTAAAGCGGTTTTTGTTAGTATGAAAAGATAAGAAGCTTCATCAACTTTAATAAAAAACTAGTATAACTTTAAAAAAAAAGTATTATTTTGAAAAAAAAGTATCTTAAAAACTTTTGAATTTAATTTAAGAAATTATTAAAACAAAAAAAAATAATGCAGATGCAAGGAACAGTTTGTGTTCACACCATTTGGCCACGGAGCGAGGCAATGCCAGGTAGGAGAGTGGCTCAGCAGGAAATAGAAATTCTTTTCAGGGAAATTCTGACAAATTTTCAGGTTGATTACCACCATCAGCCCATCACCACTAAAGTCAGGCTCTTCAACAAAGCAAGCTGCCCGCCCAGGTTCAAGTTCAGTGAACTAAAGTGAATTGAAACGTCATAAACGATAAAACAAAATTTTATTTATTTTTATTTATTCTTCAAAATTGTAAATCCTTTTTAGATATTGATTTTATTCACTGAGATTTGAGTTTACCGAAGCTAATTGAGTGTTAACGTAATAATAATAAAAAAAACTTAAACAAATTTTTTTTATTGCTGCTGCTTAGCATATTAAGTTGTCATTGAGTTATAAATTTTATAGAATTAAAAAAAAAATTAGTAGTATAAATGGTTGGAATATTTTTGTTTCCTTTTACATCTACAACATTCGAAAAATCTAAAATTTTGAGTGAAAACTAAAACTACATACACGAACAAAATAAAAACATTTTATACTTTTCTTTCTTTTTGCTGCTATTATTGTTAATTTTTTTAATATTTTACAAAAAGGCAACTTTTTTAAGTATAAGATTAATTTTTAAGTTTGTTTTAAAGCTGTCTTATATCATATGATTATCACTGTTTAACGTATTTTTCGTCTATTTAAATTAAATTATTTTTATTTAAACATTTTTATTTAAGTGCTATTAATTATTCTTTTTAACTTTTCGCTAGTTTCTTCAGTAACAGAATAAAACTGAAAAGTTTTCTATGTTTTTGTTTGTTTGTATAGTTAAATAAAGTAAACATTTTGTTTACTACATTACAAAGTATTAATTAAAAACTATATATCAAAATATTAATATTTCAATCAATTTTTATTAGCATCTACTTATATACATAAACAAGAAATATTTTATCAAAATACTTTATTTAAGAAACAAGTTTGCTATGTTTTGTCTGTTTGTATAGTTAAACAAAGTAAGCTTTTTGTTTACTACATTGTACAGTATTTACTAAGAACTATATATATATAATTTTAAACGGTCAAAAAAATTTTCTAACACTTAAATATATATTTAATTTTATTTTATATCAACAAAATACTTTATTTAAAATACAAGTAAAACAGTTTATGGTGAACAATAGTTGCAGCACATACTTAATCAATGCAGAAAATATAGTTTGCAAACATCATTTATATCAAAATCTATTTATTTAGTTTCTAAAATAAAATTGCAGCTAATCAGTCACGTTGAATGACCGAATTTATAATAAATCACAATTTTAACACTATAAACTAATTCAATACATAAACTTTTTAATAAACAGTTTTTGTACACAAGCAAATAGCTTAAAATCAACTAAATTAAGTTTTAAAATTTTTGATTGAAAAATATTTTCGTCTAAGAAACAAAAAGTATTGTATAAAACGTAAATTTTAGTTTTAAATATATATTTTTTAGAAAAAAAAGAATTTTTATTAACAAAATAAGAATTTTTATTTTAACAAACAAAAATAGATAATAAAAACTTATTCTGATAATGACAAATTTTGAACATGTAATTTAATGTTTAAGTAAATAATTAGTATGTTTAGTATTTTGCTAACTATTAATTTCATGCCTTAATCAAATGTTAGGTTATCAATAATATTTTAAGGTTATTTTAGAATAAAAAGTTACTATTTGTTAAAAAAAAGAGAATTAGTAGCATTAATGTTTACTACAAAAGTTATAAAATGTTTCATAACTTAACCAAAACCGCTGTTTTATAAACAATAACATTTTTTAAACATGTAAACTAAACGCGTATAATAAGTACTTAACAAACCCTGAGGTAAAATCAAGTTTTTTTATTCTTAAGGTTTCGTTATATGCATTTTTAATTATCTAAACTGAAAATATTGGTGTTATTTAGTTTATTTAATGCTGTAAACAAAGTCTAAACTCGTACTTTTTTGCAAATTGATCTAAAATTAAATTAGACAGTTTGATGTTCTAGATTGGGTTATATTAAAAATGAAACGTTTTTGTTAACAAAACCTTTTTAAGTTTACTTTTAACAATTTTATTTCTAGTTAAAAACTGTATCCTTGTATACAAAACAACGGACTTTTCATTTGTACTACAATTGTTACTATTTAGACCTTGTGAATTAGGATTCAACTTTTTTTCATTGAAATTTGATTAATCGCAACTGTAAGCAACAAATAAAACGAATTATCGCTACATAATTGATTTCTGGGTTTTTATAGCAAAAATATATTTGATAAACTCTTTTTAAACCTCAAATCTGAAGCGTTATAAATTAATCAACATGAAAACTTAAAATTGCACTTGTTTTACACCTGCTTGCTATTGTACATCTGTTACTATTCACACAAAAAAGAGTTCTGTTTGTTTTTAATTATTTGATAATGTGTTAGTTAATTAGATATACTTTGTTATTTCTAAACAGCTGACAGTTTCATAAAGCTTTTGAAATTAAATTATGTGTTTTAATACTTACTTAAACTTTTTGATGCAAGTTGAAAACTTAAATAAGTTTATAAACTCAGCGGTTTATATATGTTTGTTCTCTTAAAAAGTTTTTTAAATAAAACTTTTGAGGTTATCCTAGCTGATAACTTTCCTATTTTATGATAAAAGTTAATTTTGAAGTATACCTATACTTATGAATTTCATAGGTGTTAATGCTTAAAATTGCTTGAGCTTATTTACGAATTTAATGCATTTACTAAAAATAACAAGTATTTTGTTTATAGCAAAAACAAACATCAAATGTTTTTATCACAAAAACAAGATTGATTATGTATGTTTTTCTTGTAAATGACTGATATTTAAAATCAATACAGCTTAGAAACTAAAGCATTTCTTTTAACTTAATTTATTACCTTTTTTATAAAGTAAAAATATCTATATATATATTTCTAATTGTCTCTTAATAACATTTTTTTTATAAGAAAACTACCTTTCAAACTACTAAGATTATTGTAAAAACTTGTTATAATTTTCTATACAATTATATAAGTTTGAAAAACCTCATAAATTTACATATTAAGTCTGAAGAGTGGTTTGTTTGAATTTCAAAACACTTTGACTTCGAATGAGTATGTTTGTTTCAAAACATGTTTAAGAGAAAAAAAAAAATTTAAAGTAAATAAACAAAAAAAAAAAAAACAACAACATTAAAATGTCAAGTTTATTCAGAAATCACCAAAAAAAACTAAAAATACATTTAAGAATATAAAAAAACTGAATATAATTAAATCTAAGAACTTTTATATTTTAAATTTTGAGTATGAAAAGAAATTACTAACAGTATCTATATTAGTACTCAATTTACTAAATTATTGTATTGATTAAATCATAGAATGTTTTTAAATTATTGAAATTTTTTTTGCAAGTCTATTTAAAATCTCCTGTGTACCGAGAATATAATTTTTTTTAAATAGAACAAGTATTGTGCTAAGTTAAATGTAAATTAACAGGGTTTTATTTAAAACAAAAGTTTAATATTTCAAGCAAGTAAAAAAAAAAACTTTTAAAATATAAAATACTTAAGTAATCATACGATTGATTTTTATTATTATTCCCAGGCGTTTTCATTTTTATTAAACATAAGTTACTAAATAAAAAAGTTTTACAAGTTTTACAAACAATGCGTGAACTTCGTCGGTTTTATTGACGTATAATTAAATGTTTATTTAAAAACAAATTATTTTTACGTAAAACGTAAAAAAAGTAAGAACTCGAAGTTTGTTTCACATTTTCATTTGTTTATTT
The DNA here is from genome assembly GCF_965202585.1 of Thalia democratica. NCBI lineage: Eukaryota > Metazoa > Chordata > Thaliacea > Salpida > Salpidae > Thalia > Thalia democratica. The sequence goes on along the minus strand of NW_028140169.1, from coordinate 21,592 downwards.
TCAAGCAAGGGTCAGCAAACTTTGACCTGTGGTTTGATATTAAGCTTAAACCATAATTTTTTGCAACATTAATATTAGAAAAAGTTTTTAAAGTGTTTACTTACAATTAAAAGTCTTTTTAATAATTAGTAAACACTAAAATACTTTAAACAGTACAACTTACTAACAACTATCATTTTTAAGATAAATACATTTCACAAGCAGTTTTATTTTGTAAAATCTTCCAGTTGATTATATAAGGTTGTCGAACCCTGATTTTCGATTAGAAAACCTTTCAGCTTCATATTATGTCGATAAAACTATAATTGCTTATTCAAAGCTTTGGCTTTATTTCTATTAACTGTTGTTTTAAAAAATAATTGATGGAACATAAAATAATGATTAAATTGTATATTTATTTGTTATTAGTAGATTTATATTGTATGTACAAAATATTGTGTAATAGATAGTATTGTAAATTTCGTTTGCAGCCGGTAAATATATAGAAATTTATATTGCTATCCATTGTTACTCATTAGTTTATTAGCTTGAGACCATCGTGTGAGCGAGAAACATTTGCAATAAACTCAATAAAACTTTTGTTTTAACTACATTTAAAACTTTTTATCAACACATTTACTAAGCTTTTTATAACTTTTTAGTGAATGACTAAGTACCCTATGCTTCTTATATTAAGATCAAATAACAAGGTTAATAAAAACCTCAGTGAGAAACTCTTTTTATCATTACAAAATAAACTTTTTTGGTCAAAAGTGAAGTTTTGCTACAACTATTTTTCTCAAAACAACATTTCATAACAAGTACTATGACGAAACAGTAAAAACTCAAGTTTTGAGTTGCTTATTACTCGAGCGTGACTTTATGCTAATTGGAAAAAAATTTAATAAAGAATTGTTTGATTGTCACACAACATTCTAGACTTTTAAATTTAATTTAATTTTTTAAAACTGAAATCTCTCTTCAAGTAAGCTTTTCATTATAGATAAAAACAAGAGGAACTGAAATAAAATACTTATAGCTGACTTAGAATAATTTTTTAACAATTTTGTAAGAATATATACATTTGTTAGACAGTTGAAATAAAACATAACCTATTTTAAATAAATAATTTATCAAATTATTAGTTGTAGCATAATTATTTGGTAAGTACTATAGTGCTTTCTTTAATTATTTTAGTCTAGCCATATAACTTGATCAAATAAATTGCATTGATCAAACGTAATAAAATATAAGTAAAAAATTTAAAATAACTTTGCAGTTTTCTCGTTTTTAAAGTTGTATGAGTTTATTTCACAGTTATTGTTTTGTTTATTTATTTTAATATTAGTTTAAACATCGTCTTTTTAAGTTTTTATTTTAATTATACAGATTTTTATGGCGTTAATCTTTTAACACGAATTACTAGAATATTAAAATAAAAAGAAAAAATATAATGACAAAACAGAAGTAGTTTGTTTTAACTGAGTTATAACTGTTATAATTAAAGCTTTACTAAATCTACTGGTACTAAATGATAAATAAATAATTATCAAAAGTTTATACTTTTTTTTGCTTAATTTGCCAAGGTTTAGCATGCAACAAAATGAAAAAAGTATAGAATTTGAAATCTGTAAAGCTACAAAAGCTTAAATAATGGCAAACATGCCAATGCAATAATTCCAAAACGTTTGTCATGCAAGACTTGCAAATTTTTGATGTTTGTAAACAAAACATGTTATAAAATATTGCATTATTAACCAAAAAACCGCTGACTTATAAATATTATTATTGTTATTAGTTTTGTTTCAGACTTCCGACTAGTCGTTTTATTTTTACTGAAATATTTAAACATTTAATAAACTAAGAAGTGGTTAGCAAGTGTGTGTAACAAGCTATGAAAACCTTGATTTGTAGATATTTTTTTAAGTTGTAAACCTGTTTTTAAAACAACTAAAAGTTTTAGTTAAAAAAGAATTTGGAAGTTTGAGTAGTTTTTTACTAAGTTGTACGAAAATAAAGTAGTTTTAGAAAGTGCGTATACTTGTTTAGCTATTTTTACTAAAAACTGTGAATTTCTATTTTAAAACTTTAAACAGCACTTTGCTTTGTTATTTAAATTTTCATGAAAATATATAAGTTTGTGTAAAAGTTTAAACTAGTCAAAACCAAATAAGTTCTGCAAAGTTTAAGAACCATGAACGTTTACTTTATAATTAATGTTTTTAATCAAAATGTATGATAAAATAAATAAAATAAGTAGTATTGAGTTTTTGAAATAAAGTTTATCATATATGATGCATAAGTTGATATTTATGACGTATTCTCACCTACTATTCCTAGTAAGAGAGCAAATAAACATTCAACAAACAAAAGTTACAGTTTGTTTACAAACACTCGTTAAGTCATCATAATGACAACCGCTAAATTGCTTACACGCCTTGTGTTTAATATAAGCTTTTCTAAAAGACTTTATTCATACAACTATTTATATATTGCAAATAAGCTTTGTTATTGTTTAAATTCTGATATAATTTATTTTTCTCAGGCACTTTACTGATAAGATTGTTTACTCGATTTAAAACAAACTTTAATATCACCAAAACTCTAACTATAAAGTTTAATAATTTAGTTTTATTTTCAAAGTTTAGTTTATATAAGTTTATAACTTGATATTTTTTGTTTTTTTGTTAATTAAAGTTAAAGAAAAAATGTTATATTTTTTGGTTTTAAGAAAACAAATTGAAAGATCTCAAATACTGGATGAGAAATAATAAATTTATTCTTTCAAGAATTTATTTTACATTAAATAAATTCTTGAATAAATAAATTTGTTAAGGAATAAATTTGATTTTTATCTGTGTTGATAAAATCTCACTGCCTTTTTTTTCGAATAGTTTTTTCGTTTATTACAATTAATTTAAAGCTTAACAAAAGTATATTTTTACTAAAATACGTAATATTAAATGTCGTGAAAGTTTTTTCATTAAGTTGTTTAAACTTGCTAAAACAAATCAATCTTTTTTAATTGAAACATTTCTGTCGAAAAGCTGCCACAAACTTAGTAAACTAGATAGTTTATAAATAAATACCATAATTTTTTTTACCTCAATCTTTTGGCAGTTTTTAATAGTAAAACTAAACAAGTCTGCATATATCACAGTACATAGAAAACCTTTGAGGTTCAAGAGTTTTATTTCCTATTGTGTTTTGTAAACTTTTTAACATAGTTTATACAAAACAGTTTTTTGGTTTGGTTTAACAAATTTCTAGTTTTTTCTATGTTATAAAAATTAGCCTAAAAATACTATAAAAGTTTTAAGTAATTTAACATGATTTAGCTTAAATAAATTTTGGAGTGTGTGAACCATTTGTTTCTTAGAACATAAGAACCTACGTACTTTCAAGTATCTTAATTTATGCTAAGATTTATCACCTTCTATGTGTAAAGCATTCTTTCACAGATACCGAGAAACATATTTTTACCGAGAAAGAAAAACAGTTTAAACTTGATTACTTGCAAAGTAGTTAGTTAATCAGATCTGTTGGAAAATAATTAATCTTACTCAATGAAGCATTTCTTACTTAAAGGGAATAATTAGAACATAATCACAAGATTTTGAAATGTAAGCTGTTACTAAGACAATTAAACTTTTTTATTAATCAAAAAAGTATACTTTTTTAAACAGAAGTTTATCTTTATGACGTAGAAATTAAAATTCAAGCTTTTGACACCTTATTTATGACAACAAACTTTTGAACTTCAGACAAAACTTTGCAAATAAAAACTAATTAATTTTTTTTTTTAATCTGTAAAAAGCTTTTATTTCCATAGCTTTAAAAATAATTTTGATATAAAAAAAAAGTTTCAATTGTGGAATAAGTTTGCTAAATTATGTAGTGGTACTTTGTTCAATTTAATTGAAATAAGTATGATAAAGCAAGTGCAAAAAAAATGCTCATACTAAATTACATCTTGTCAACAAAAAAAAAAAGCGTTTTAATATGTTGTAAAAGTATTAAATATGTTTGGTACAATAAGTTTAGATCTTTTTAAGTCAACTTTATGATTTCTATAAATAATAAATTTGCTAGCAACTATTTATGTCAGAGTGATAGAAAACAGCTCATAATTTTAACTTTCTTATTAATGAAACGTTTATTAATTGATAAACTGAACCAATATAAACGTTTAGGTAATCTTCAAAGATAATCAATTCAACATTTTACACATAGGTTTTAACAACTTAGATACTTTTAAATTTATTCGTTATTTAATAAACTACTGTTTTAACGGTTTAAGGATTTAAAAACCAGATTAAATTCATTTGGTTTTTTTAAACTTGATTAATTCGTCTGCATCAGACTAAATTCCTCACAGGTGAAAAGTTCAGGTTACCATTTATTGCAGCAAAGTTATTTGATCAATGCAGCAAACTTTGTTTGCAAATATTGCTTAAACATAAACAAATAATTTAAATTCTCAGAACTTGTTTTCAGCTACTAAAAGTTGTTAGGCTAGAAAAATGGAATAACTAAAAGAGTAAAAAGTGCAGTTATTTACATTGCAAGAAATTTTAAAAAGATACGAAATAAAAATCAAGATAGAATCAATTTTGGAAATACTCTATAAATAGATTTTTAAAAGCTTTAAACACTTAAGGAAACTTTATTGCATACAAAACTATCCAAAATGAGTTTGTTCGGACAAAGCCTTTTTCAAACACATCACTTCTCTTTTTTCGTATAAAAAATGAACAAAAAGCTTTTAAAAACTAGCATGACTAGCGATTTAAATTGTATTAAATGTATATAAAATAAATTTCAAACTAGAGATAAAAAAATACTTTAAACCTTGTATCGTACGTGCAAAACTTGTAAAAAACGATCACATTAGTTGTCTATGTTTGTTCATTAGTCTTTTTTATTTCTTTATATATAGTCTGTTTTCAGTATACAGTTATAATAACTTCATTAGAATCTCATAAAGTCACATTACATTAATATTCAAGTTTGATAAGTTATCTGAAACTTTACTTATAAGCTTAAATAAATAAGTTTAGCTGTCGTTTTGAATTTTAAACTTTACACTAAACAAATTTAAATTATTTAAAGTTACTTTTTATTTTAAAGTTTAGTTTTACGTTTCGTAAATAAGTTTAATTTTTAAACTTTGCTACCAAATTGATCTACAGCCTACAAAATTATTTCAGTTTTCTACCGTGTTATAAGTGCCAAGCAAAATATATTAACCTTTTGAATTTCCTCTCAAGGTTAATAATGCCTTTTGAAGTTTGTAAAAACTTATTTATAAAACTTGTTTGTTTTAACATCAAACAAGTTATGAAATCTTGCATAATTTAACCGAAAAACCGCTGTTTTATAAACATTATTTATTTTTGTTGTGCTAAATGTACGCTTCTTATTGAGCCTAAGGTAAAGTTAACGTTAGTTATTTTGGTTAACGAAGTTTTGTGAATTTCCGAACAGTATGTCCAGTCTATATTCAGCTTAAGTTTTAAAGTTATCCCTAAAAAACATTAAAGGTATTAACTTCTTGGTATTTATACTTATAAAAAGTTAATATTACAACAATAAGTATTCGACGTTTTTAATATTTTATCCAGTAATTAACATTTATTTTTTAGTCAGTAAACTGAATAAAAAAATTTAAACATCTAGTGTACATAAGTTGAAAATTATAAGTGTTATCACTTTAAGTATGCCTGAAATAAAATTATAAGTCTTTGATTTGTTTTTATTATATTTAAGCCTTTGCCTGAAAAAAATAGTGTTTAATGTAAGTTCAACTAATTTAGGATAATATTTAAATTATTTTTGTACTCGTTATATAATAATAAACAGTTTAGCAAGCTGGTTTAACAAAACATAAGATAACAAATCTTTAACTTAAGGGTTTGTAAACTAGTAACCTAATTAATCCTGAAACCTTATTTTTTTAAATATTTAGTATTTAATTTCATATTTACCTAAAACTAAATCCATACATTAGTTCAAATAACTGCAAAGTTAATCTAATCACTATTTAATTATTTTAATACTTGAAATTTGTTTTAAATTATTGAGTTTAATGCTTTTCTAAATAAAATTAAACACATATTTTTGTGGTAATAACTAAACTTTGAAGACCTTATGCAAACTTAATAGACCTCTTGCAAAATATAATCAGCTTTCCCTTGGAATTATTCCAAAGTAAGAAAGAATGTTTTGTAAACTGTAGTAGCCACTGATATTTTCTTATTTATAAATAACTATTTTATTAAGTAATAGATTTAAGGTTTGAAACTTCATTACCAAGCTTACAATCGACTTTGTAACTTAAAACTTTTTTTTTTGTTATAAAAACATAGAATATTAAAGTTAAAACCACAAAGATAATAGTATTTATGTAATTTATTTTAGTTACTTATAAGTACTAAAGTTTGATTGTTTTAAAATCGTTTTTTAATTTTTTCTTTAATAAAATTATTTTATTTATGTTAAAGTATATTTTTAGTAATGATTTTTTTTTAGAAATATTAAATAACTGTTAAATAAAATACATCACACTGTATTTGTTAAAAATTGCACTAGTTTTTTCACTTTAAAACAAAACCTTATAAAACTCTTCCGATGAATCAAAACAAATATACGTATTTAAATTGTGATATCGCGCTAAGTTTACTTCCTTATGTTTGATGAAAATAGTTCAACGTTATCAAACTGATTAAACTATACTTTTGGTTATACTAAAAGAATTATAACAAAAACTATCGTGTTTAACTTTCATTAGAAACTATAACTCCTTTAATTTTTAACATTTTATAAATTTAATTGTGCTATTCCTAACTGTTTTCTCATTGAGCGATTTAAAAGAGAAAACTTCTAAAGAAGTTTTTTTATTTTTACGGTTTTTATAACATATTTAGGATTCACTTGCTTTTATTTAATGTTTTAAATAAAGCTTTTTTTAAGCGTTTTGCGCATTTTTTATTTATTACAATCTTTTAGATAAAGTAGACTATATTATATTTTAAAATAATTACTAATTTTTCCATAATAAGTAATTTAGGTTTTTTGTATTATATAATCAAGCTAAATTTGTGAAGTAAGCATAAAGTTTTCGCTAATACTTTTTTCAAAAATTTTGTAATAGAAAAGTTTTTGATCAATTTTCTTATTTTAAAAGTAATAATAAAATTAAAAACAAAACATTACGTCTTATTACTGATCTCGCGCAAAAAAATCAGTATATTTTATTGTCACGTAATCTAAATTTATTTCCAACGTGACTTCTACAATTTGCGTGTGTTTCCACGTTCGGTGAAATGCCACGCAGGAATGCGAAACGCCGGTTGCTCGCACGTAACATCTTGAGGAAACGTAGAAAACTTGGTTGTTGGTTCTTCGTGCGTAAAAGCTATAAAACGAATTTCACGTTCAAAAAGTAATAACAGTAACCAAAAGATAAGTTTTACGTACGCTTTTTCAGTTTATTTTTTATCAAAGCTTTAATTTTTTTTTTTTATTAGTTAAATGCTTGTTATACAACAAAGTGTTTGTTAATTATATTATATCTCATTAAAAGTTTTACTTCCAGATTTTTTTTTACTTAAAACAATAACCTTGCGTATTAGTCTTACTTAAACTTACTATACTTACTATTTTTTTAGAATTTTCTACAATTATTGGTGTAGTGCACTTTTACACCTTTAATTATTAACTTAGCACGAAAATATTTAGACCAATTTTCAGCATGTAGAGAGCTGAACAACAAGTTAAACATTTTTTTTTTACTTTTTTAACAGTTATTTTGAATAGTTTAATTTTTTATTAAGTTTACATGATTTTACAAGTCTAAAATACTTATAAACTTACTATGTTCTAATAACAAAATTTAGTTTCGATGATACATAAAACAGCATTCGCAAAGAAAATCATACAACAGTATTTAAATATCTTTTATTAGCAATACTCTTTTAAAATTCTATAAACTAAAAAAATCTGAAGAACTTAACAAGTAAACATTTTTTCTTAAAATGCTTCAATTATTTTTGAAATGATAAAATGTATTTAGTAAATGTGACCTTTGCAAACAGAGAGTTAATACACAAACAACTTTGTGTGATGTTTGTTTAATATAAACATTCGTTGAGTCGGACTTCGTTCTAAGTATCAAAATATAAACTTTTTTTCTAATACATTTTTTAGATTATAACTTTAATTTCGTGGATGTTTACAATTGGATTTCCGAGCACCTATATTTTTTTACTGCTTAAAACAATTTACATTAAGCATAAAAAATTTCCAAGTATAAGTAGTTGTTGCTGCATAAATAAAAGTTATTTATAGATTAAACAAATGTAATCAGTATTTTTATAGAATATGCTAAAGAATTATTACTAGTTAATTGCAATTAACCGCAAAGTTGTAATTTCTGCAAAACATGCAAAAACCTGTTTTTCGAATATTTCAATCTTAATATAACAATATAAAGTAATTACTTACAGCTGTTTGTGCACTAAAAATTGAAATTAAGTTAATAAACTCAATTAGTAAAATTTATTTAAAAATTCATGTTTTCACGCAGCTGCATGATATTTAGAATATTTTTAGAGATAGTAAAGCTTTTTCTAAATACTTTGGAGTTTTATCTTTATTCAAATACTAAAATTAGTTTAAAAACACTTTAAAATAATGCAGTCACAGTTATTTTTGTTTTTAAACTTATTTTCAATTTTTGTATTATAGTTGGTAAACAGAGATGTAAAAACATTTTAAAAAGTATATCTGTAAGACATAATTGAAAAGTCATAAATACTAGAAATCTCCGAACTTAGTTTTGTAGTTACTTTAGATAAGTAATAAAATTGCCTTTAATACAAAAATTCATAGCACATTTAATACGAAGTCAAATTATAGCATGTTTTTAAATTAAGATAAATCATTTTATTAAGTATCAATTTTTTTTAACTCACGTTTTGTACGTGATTTGCATAAAATTTGACTGTTTATATAAAAGAATTTATTTAAACGTCGATAATACCGACGCAACTCACGCATTGTTTATAAACCTTGTATTATTTATTCGATAAATGTTTACTTAATTAGTTTAATGGTTTACGTTAACAACGTAAAACATGTTTGAAAACTGTTTGTTAATTTATATAAAATAATCTACTTAAAAAAATTTATTAACAAAAAGTTAAAAGTTTATTTACACAACTTTTATTTATTTAAAAAACTTAGACTTTTGTAATTGTTACAATTATTTGCTAGAATTTATTTTTGTAAAAAAATTGTTGCTAAAATGGTTGAAAGCTAAACTAAGCTGTTTAGTGATATACAAACAACATTAAAAAAAAAGTTATACATATAAATAATGATCTTATTTAAAAATTATAAACTAGATGTTATTTTTATTTTTCTACAAATTACTTGATCTAAAAAATTTAAAATACAATAAAATATATTAATGGAAAAAACAATAAGAGGAAAACAAAAGGCGTTTCACCTACAAACAAATAATATATTTACAAAATATAAGTTGCTATTTTTTGAATTTTTTATCTTTATCGTCATAAATCGTGGGTGTGAATTTGAACTTTACATTTAATTGCAAAACTTTTTGAAAAACTTAAAATTTTCAATGAAGTTGTTACAAGATTTTGAACATAATAAACAAAAATAAAATACAAGTTAGGGTATTTTTTTAGGTTAAAGCCTTTATTACTTAAAATTTAAAGTATTTTTTATAAAAGATTAGTAGTACCTATAAATTTTAAATAAAAGGAGCAATATATGTATATTACTGTATATTCGGAGACCTTTCTTAAATTAAACAATTAATTATGAACTTCACCATACAACAAATAACAACAGCATCCAAGACAACTTACGACCAGTTTTGTTTTTATTAAGACTCGTTAGGAAGGCATAGTTGCGAGAAACCGCTGTTTATGCCTTATGGGTCCTAATAAGGACGAAACCGGTCGTAGGTTGTCTTGGATGCTGTTGTTGTTGGTCGTGTGGTGAAATTCATTATTTATTGTTAATGGCGCGTACATCTCAACTTTGTTGATGATGGCCAAATTAAAAATTGATTAAGACTGATCGAACGAGCAGAGACTATAATCTCTTAATAAGCTGATAATGTCTGAGACGTTGGGCTATGAATGATTAAGCTGTGTCTATTTTTTTAAATTTTACCCAAAAACGGTCGCTTTAGTACTTTGTACTTTAACCCACTTGGCAAGGTTTCAACAGCAGTTTTTTGCGTTTATGCCTGCTTAATTGGTCCTAATAAGGACGAAACCAGACGTAGGTTGTCTCAGATGCTGTTGTTGTTGGTCGTGTGGTGAAGTTCATTGTTCTATTGTTATTTGCGCAATTATCTGAACTTTGTTTTTGATGGCCCAATTAAATTTTGGCTAAAGTGAAAAACTAACGAAAAAATATTAAATTTATTATATTACTTTTATTTACTTTGTAAAAAAAACCAATATACTTTTTTTTAAAAGTTTTTTTTCTAAAATTATTGCAATATGAAACGTCCTATAAAAAAATACACTGTTTAAAAATGCAGTGGCTTAATAAAGAAATAAGACTTAGCTTTATAGTCTTAGCTTAAAGTCTTATTAAGAATTAAAGTCTAGGCAAATAAGTTTGTCAGACAAGTAAAAACTTCATAGAATTTTTACAGCTAAAAATGCATCTAAATTTGTTTTGGAAACATGCTAGGGTTTACATACATAGTTTTGTATTTTTCTCCTAAGGTGTTTACCAGTTTTTAATATAAATAATTTTCATAAACTGTAAATTCCTTGTAAAAAATTGTCGGTTAAATTAAAAAGTTATCTGATATATTTGCATTAAGTGCAAAACTGCTAGCTTATGCTACGTTTTGTAAATGTGAAAAAATAACAAACAAGTTTTTAAATCAAACGTTTCTAAAAATAAAAAATCTTACTCAAATATTATTTTGTATTGTTTGCACACTTGTACCATTTGTATAAAAATAGTAATGTTAAAACAAAATAGTTTTATGTAGATTTTATAAATAAAAATATAAGTATTAGAATTGTTTTTACCTTTGTAAACATAAGTATTTTTTTGGAACTTCTTTTATTGAGATAAAAGTATTTATATTACTTTTGAAGTTTTTTAAAACTAAACACAAAAAGGTAAAAGTGAAACTTTACTTCAAAATTGAATGTTTTTTTAATGTGTTAACAATTGTGTTAATTATTTGAATATAGATTTGTTTAACGAATTTGAATACTGTAATAAATACTAAATTTAATTGTTTGAAAATTTTTAGTAAAATGTACTTTTAGGCTTTCTTAAAACATTTTTTATTGTTTTAATATATTTAATTAAGAAGCATAAAACAGTTTTTAAGATTTGAAAATTGTTAAATGCGATACAGTTTTATATTTAGAATATTTCCTATTACATCAGTTAAAAACTTAATTGTTGTCGAGAGTTAAAAGATATTATGTCCTTTAAATTTATGAAAAATCTGCAAAAAGCGAGAACAAATAAGTAGCTCTACGTAAGCTGAAAGGTCAAAATCTGAAATCGAACAAAACTACAAAAACACTAAAAACCAGTATAAGTAATAAAGCTCACAAAGATTCCGTCAATACAGTTTTTATGAAAGGCAACTATTTTTTAAATGACAAAAACAATAATAACGTCTAATTCTCTTATGATAAAAAACTAAGGTATTTATAATTATATTAGCATAAAGTCACGGTCTAGTAACTAGTAGCAACCTGAGTTTCTACTTGCGTGAAGCGTGGTCATAGCAACGTAGTCTCGAGATTACTACCACGTGATTATATATTTCGTTCGTGCGTATTTAAAAAGGTTTGGATTTTATTTCGCAACTATATTCTTTATTTTTCATATTGTTGTATGAATTGTTGTACTTAAGTTTTTTACCGGCTTATACTTTGTATTAAAAAGTAATTCGGATTTAATCTTAAAACTTGTTATTACTTTTATCCTTAAACTTTTTCTCACTACTAAAAGAATAACTTATGTCAAAATAGTTTTAACAATGTAACTAAAACACAATAACTAAACTGTTCTAAAAATTATTTAGCAGTTAATAAAAAGTTTCTAACTAACTGACAGAGAACATTCAAAAAGATGATCAAATAACCCAACTTTCTAAATTTTTGTTTTTGATTATAAAAATTTTATAAATGAGTTTTATAGACGTTTATTTGAAACAGTTACGAAAATAAGTAAGTCAATTGTCAAATTTTTACTTATGTAATCATAAAACTATTTCAAATTAATTTCAACTAAGCTGATAACACTTTGCTTAAATAAAAAAATTAAAGAGCCTGAGATTATACTTTTACAGTTTTACACTAATGTGTAACCCTCAACTGTTTATTTACTAAGATATATTGCTCTTCTTAAAATTAAGCACTTGCAAATTTTTTTTTTTTAACTATAGTTATAAAAATAGGAAGACTTTTGTTTAATCATAGAACAAACATTTTATACTTTTAGAATAAATATAGTAAAGATTAGTATTTTTTAAGTTTTACTTTTCTAAACTTAAATATATGTTATTTCTGGCAAAGAAAAAATACAAGGTATAAATAGTTTAGTATAAAAAACCTGAGCGTTTGCATTTTCAACTGTACAAAAATTAAACATCGTAGTTAGAAAAACTAACTCTGACCTTATTTAATAGCTTCTAACAGGTATCTATCTCGTATTCTACTTGTAAAAACGTTTTGTTCTGTTTGTGTTTTATGCAAAACTCTGTTAGCTAAGAGGAAATAAGGAAACTATGAATAAAACGAGATCAAATTGTAGTCAATAAATCTTAGTTAATAATTTTAGTAATAGCGTTTATATCAATTAACTTTGTTAAGTTCCTTTTACATGACATTGATTTTAAAACCAAAGCTTATTTTTTTATAACTGACTAAAACTTCTTTTGCATACAAATATATTTACGATTACAGCGAATCAGGATTTGAAAGCAATTATTAGATAAGCATATAAAATGCATTTGTTATAAGCCACATACCGGGGAACAAAGAATAAAAATAAGTTAAATCACTATTTCTTCTCTTTTGATACTGAATACACACAAACTGTTGTCAAAATTATGTTGATTTAATTGACGTAAAATTTAATGTTATTACAAAACATATTTTGTTTTAGGCAAATTTCCTAAAAACGTAAATGATTAAAACAAATACTTGTAAAGTACTTTGTGGTGTATATTTTTAGTTTTAAGGTTTATTATCTTATCATTTTAACGTACTAATGCATATTTTAGGAACAATAAATCTTAGAGTTAATTTTGTTTCATTTTAAACCTTATTATCTTGTGGTATTTATATTTGAGCTATATAAACACAAGTAATCTTTTTTACATAGCTAACCGAATCTTTTTTATAATTTAACCTGGAAACCTTGTAAAAAACTCAAAAATAAAGTTCGTGAATATATTTATATTTATAAGATTTTTTTTAAACACAAAAATTACCTAGAAACTCTTGTATGTTTGATTCAACTGTTGTTAGTTGAGTTGAAAAAAAACCATAACCCCTGTAAAACATTGTAAACCTAATCTATACCCTGTTTTAATTTTTTATTAGTTTTAAAAGTGAAATGAAAAGAAAAACACTGACAAAACATTAACCTTGTATTAATTAAAGTTTTGTTTTATTTTACACTTCTAATGATTTTGTATACTAATTACAAAACTTATTTCAGTCAATTTATATGAATATTCAAAATTGATGGCCAAAAAAATTTACAACATCTTACTTGCTTCATAAACTTAAAATATTATAAAATTATATTACTTAATAAAGTATGACTAGTAAAGGTTACAAAAAGCTGAAATTTTACAATGAAAACGTGATAACTTCTTATGTACAAAAGTAAATTATTTGTTTGAGAATGCTTTCTAAGAATTTGACACACAAACTTCCGCTATTTTCTAACTTACATACACTATTTACTTTATAACTATTATTGTTTATTACTTTAATAGTATCTGTACATAATAACTTAAGTATGTTAAACTTTTATAAGGAATTTTCTAAGTAGCTTACGAACAAAATTAAAACACTCATTTTTCTTTAATATGAAAAAGTTATTTTTTATACTAAAGATATTATCAAAAAAAAACTAGAAAATCATATTGTTATATTAAAAATACGGAACCAAAATATATATAAAAGTAAGTCTATATTTATCGAATATTATTATTAAAAAGTAAAATGGTAGTTTACTACTTTTTTTTGGAGTAGCTAACTCAATTACAAAAAAAAATCTGTATAAAAAAAATTTGTTCCGAGTGTGCTTTAATCAAAGCTTAAATAGAATTATAAAGTTTAGCAACAATTAAAAACTATTTATGTTTATAAAGCAGCTGTTTTTATGGTAAATTATGTAAGATTTTATAACTTGTTTAAAATAAGAAACATATTTTTTTTTTAAAGATTTCAAGTATTTCATGTATTTTCCGTTTCGTACAAAGTTTTTAAGTTAACGATAAAATGTAGCACATTAATAGTTATATTTAAATACTAACTTATTGTTTGTTGTAAATATAACATTAGAGCTTAACAGGTAATTGTTACAATATGTAAATTTTTAAAGAATCTATTAAGTTTTATGTAAATATAAAGTTTTGAAATCAATTTTTAAAGTATATTTAAAAATCTATATGTACAGTATTTTTATTATGCATGACCAACTTTGTTTAATTAAAAATATTTAAAATATATAACAACTTTATTATACATATTCTGTCTAAAAGTAGTAATGTACTACAACAAGTTGCTTAGCGTTTAAAAATATAAGTAAAAAAAAAGTATTAAATTTTATAAGATGTTTGTATTTAAAAAGAAATCAAACTAAAAAGAAATACATTTATCAAACTATATAGTTATAAAGCATATTTATAGCTTTACAATTTATAATTCATTAATACAACAACTGATAAAAAAAATTAGTAGTTTAAATTGTGACAAAAATTTTTATGTGACCTTTTATTAATATTCATTTTTTTCATTTTATATTCAAAAAATAGCTTAATAAATTAAATTTTAACTTTATACTTAAAACTAAAGAAGTCTCTAGTGAAACTGAGTATATTTACGTAATAAATTTAAAAATATACATTTTTTTCTCATTTTGATACTTTACTTTAAAAAAAGTTTAAAATAAAACGCTTAAGTCGTTAGTATGCTTACTTTTATAGTTTTTGTATTTACAAAGGTTAACTAGTTTGAATTTTTAGTTTGTTTTCTGCTTATTTTGAAGATATTTTTAGTCTTTAATAAATTATCCTTCTTATGTTTTTTAACCAACACAATTTCCACACAATGTGAAATATGTCTTAATTTAAATATAAAAACTCAAACTTGGGTATATAAATATTAGGAATTTTCTTTTAATATTTTTACATTAAACAAAAGCAGTTATGTGATATTGTTAAACACATGTGTTATAACAATAAAAACATGTCAAATTATATAATACAGTTATAACTATTTTTTAATGTTTGTATGTTCGGCCTGTATGAAATACTTAGAATGTTGTCAAACTTTATAGTTTATAACTATATAGTATTATAAGTTTAAAAAACATAGTTTTGTTTGTAAAGGTTACTAGTTTCGAATTTTAGTTTGTTTTTTGCTTATTTTAAAGGTATTTTTAGATTTTAATAAATTCTTTGTCTAATGTTTTATAACAAACACAATTTCAACACAATGTAAAATATTTCTTAATTTGATTACAAAAAACTCAAACTTGGATATGTAAACATAAGGAATTTTCATTTAATATTATTATAATAAACACTTAAATTCTTGGATTTAGTTAAATACATGTGAAGTTTGTTTTTCGAATAATACAAATATGTCAGGACTAAAATTAAGTTTCTAATGTTTGTGTTCGATCAATTTGGATTACTAAGAACATCGTTAAAGTGTAGATAAAAATGTGCTTATCATTAAACGTAAAGGTTACTGAACAGAGTTAAAAACTTTATAATTAAATTTTATTGTTACACTTTTAATATAAAAGTTTGTATAAGACATTACATTGATTTAAATTTATAAGAACTTCTATATGGGTATACTAAAAAAAAATAACTGCTAGACTCTGAGACTCTTAGTATATCTTACTTATTGTTTTTGAACTAACTGTTTAGTTTACAAATTTCCTTATCCTTTTTAAAAAATATACAAATAGATTCATTAGTATTACAGTTTTATAAAAAAAAAGTTATGCTTATTAAAAACAAAACGACAAAACTATTTATTTTTAAACAAAATCGCCTAATGGTTTTTATATGACTGTAACACAAAACTATCTAAATATAGTAGTTTCTTTAAATTCCATTAAAATTGCTGTTTTTTTAAACAAAAATTATTTTTAAATATATAGTACAAAAGTTTTATTATCGTGTCATACTTTTTTTTTCTTTAAAATTACTTTCGTGACTTTATGTTTTAATACACAAGTAAAGTACAAATAAACTTTTCAATAGTCATATCTAAAGGCAAAATTCTTAATTTACAAAAGTTTAGGGTATTCGAACTATAAGTTAGTATATTTCAATAAATTATATCTGAAAAAAAAACTGTAATAGATTTTAACTTTTTTTATGTTCTTTTTTTATTGCACTATTAGCTATAAAAGTTACCGTAAGTAAACAAATTAAAAGATCATAACATTCTATAAATACCTTTAATGCTGTTGTTATGTTACAGATTATAAATAAAACATTTCTTTAGTTATCAAATATGTTGTAAGATTTTTTTTTGCTTTATATTTGTTTTCTGATTTTTAGAACATTTGTTACTGCAAAAACAGTTTTACTTCTTAGCTCAAAGTGATTTTGCGGTATCTATATGATTATACTTTTTTAAACCACTGTCATAAATTTTCAATTAGAATAAAATATCTGAAAGTACATATTAAAATTTTTAAGAAGTAAGTGGTTCAAATAGTCGTGTGCATTATTTTGTGAATTTAAACAATACATATTGTTTTTTTATTACTGCTTTTAAGTTACACTTAAAATAAGAATACTATACAATAAAATCACAAAATAGTATGTAATGATATTTTCTGAAAGAAATACATGTATTAAAGAAGACTAATTAGATATAACCAGAATTGGTGCTATAAAGATCGCTAAAAAAAACTTCAAAGGTTTTTTAATAAATGGTTTTACTGTTTTTGAAAAACTAAAAAAGAAATTTTTAATTATTTTTAAAGCATATTTATAGAGTTAGAAAATTAATCAAAAGAGTTTAGCTCTTGAATGCTGTTTGAAAAAATATAATTAAAAATACTTTTAGTTTCAGAATGTACAGTGATAGCTGATGAAAGTAGACAATATATCAAGTAACATATAAAAATACATTTGATAAATTTTTTAAAGTTACTAAGCATTTTAATGAATGAAGTAATTAATATTATTTTTGTTTTTGCTTTGTTTTGAAAATAAAATTGTTGACTATGTCGATTTTAATTGAAGTTGTTTAAATTATTGTTATCGTTCTTAAAAAAATATTTCAAAAGATGTTTTGGTAAATTGACGGATGTTGTAATAGCATGTTTAAGTTATTATTTTGTGGTTAAAATAACTTTCATTTGAAAAATTAAAGGCTTAAAAAACGATTAGACACAGCATAAATGTTTCTACATGGCAAATAATTTAGAGTTCAAAGTAAAAATAATGTTATTGCTAACTACTCAAATTAAACAAAATTGAACATTACCACATTTTTCCATCTTTTTCGATGTAAAAAGGTTATTTTGTAAATAAAATATTTTGACTATGACGTCAGTAATTATCTTGCTGTAAACTTATTTCCGGAATTAATTCGGAAAAATTCTGAATAATTGATCTACTTGTTTTTAGTCTAAATAAAAAACAAAATTTTTTTGTCAAACAAAATTTTAGTGCTTCACGAACTTAGGCTAGACAAGTTATACATTATAATTAGTGTGAAATATTCTACAACATATTAGTTTTTTAACATCACAGATAACATATTTGCTTTTTACTTTTTTAATCGTAAAATGCAAGAAAAAAACAACAAAAAATTTAGTACTGTAAACTTTTATAACTTAAAACATATTATGCTAAAAACTTGCACAAAGCTTTTAACCTATTACTTAGTAATGCTTTAGATGTTATTAGAATTTTAAAAGTTTTTCGATGAATTGTAAACTGATTACTCCAAAACAGATGAGAAAAAATTTTCAAAAGAGTGGTTTTGTGAAGTATATTAAAAGTTATAACCTTATATCGACTACTTTGATAGTTTTAATTTAAAGTTATTCAACATTGAAAAAAACTAAAAAAAACATTTAGTAACTTCTTTGGTAGTGAAGAAACCTTCAACAAAATTTCTTTTATATATGAAACTGTATATATAGTTTTTGTACACTTAATTCTATAATCTTTTAAGTATTCTTCATTTAACTAAACATATTTCAAACAAAACATTCATGTTTTAAATATTGAACATTTTTGAAGAACATTTTTATAAATCTGTTTTTAAACCTTTAATTTAAATAAAGGAACTTTATAACTGTTAATTAGCAGTCATAAAAGATAGTGAAGTTGAAAACAATTCTTAGGTTTGATTTTTTAGAAACTTTATAGTTGCTTTCTAAGCTGTTAATTTATGTCACATGCGCAAGTAAAAAGTTAATAAATAAACAACTTTATGTGATGTTTGTTGAGTATAAATATTCGTTATATCGATCATCGTTCTGTATGAAAAATTTTAACTACGGTTTAAAAAAAAAGTATTAAAAACATTTAAGATGGTGTATTTCTAGTAACTTTTTTCACAGTTTTTAAATATTCAGTTTTAAATAATTTGAAAATTTACCAAAACAATGTTAACCTTGTTTCATATAGTTTTTTAAATGTTAAGTTTTTATTTGTGTTTTTACCTTGAACTATTACTATAACAAGAGTATTAGTCATACTACTAAAATTTTTTGAATATCGTAACTTAAAATATTACTGAGTTTAATTTCTATTAAACACAACGTAAATTATAATCTTTCAATGACGTAAACATCACAAAATCAACATGGGCTAGACACACCATAACTGTGTTAAAGTTTATATTACATAAACATCTAAAATGAAAGTCTAATAACTATATACTTGTTTTTGTTCTTTTTATAAACAACATAAATATAGCATATACCCTTCACGAATCTATTGTTTCAATATATGTAATTTTATTTGAATGCTATTTTAACATAACTTTACAACTCAATCATTTATTTATTGTTAGCATGTAAAGTTTTATAAATATGCTTATGATGATGACAAAACAAATATTTTTATATTTATTTTCTAACGGTTAAAACAGATCTTAAAAAATATTTAACTTACAAATTTAAAATGTATCTCTTTTTTACAACTCTTATATTACAACTTAATGAGTTTTTTATTAAATAACAATCGAAGAAAATAGAAAAAGTAATTTTTGTAATACATAGTGTTTTGTATAAGGTTGCTGTGTATAAAGTGTAAAAAAATGCATAACTTGTATCATTTTAGGTAGGTATAGTAAAAAATATTAAATAAATAACTTTAAGCTGCCTTAAAAGCGTGGTATACAAGTTATATGGCAGATATAATTTTAAAGTTTATATTTTTTTCAATGTCCGCTAATACATTAATCAGCTTTTCAGTAATAATGTTTTACAACTATACAATTAATTAAAGTTTTGTGAACTAATTTCATCATAATTTCTTCAGATTCTTTAATCTAAGTAAATAAAAACAAAAGTTTATTTTCGAGGCGTTTTACCTACAAACACATAAAATATTTACAAAACAAAACTTGTTAATTTTTGAATTTTTTTTATCTTTATAGTCATTAATCGTGGGTATGAGTTTAAATTTTAAACTTGAATTGCAAAAGTTTTGGAAATATAAAACTTACATTTAAAATTCTAAAAATAAGTAATGTATTCATTAGATATTTAAATCCTTTAACAGTTTATCTAATACTGTCTTAATATCAAACTGATATAAAAAATAAATAGTAATATAGTAATAGCTTAGAAAAATAGTAACCAACACTTCCTTTACTTATACATTTTGATTATAAGAAATGAGGTTTTTTTCTAACTGTACGAAATAGCTTTTAATTGATAGAAATAGTTTTAAACTAAATATGTCCATAAATACCAACTATTAATGATAGATTTATAAAGCCGTTTTAAAACCTTTTAAAATAAGTTATTATTTTCGCTTCTTAAATACTAAAAGCTTACTTTTTTTTTAACTTTACACTTTGGTTATCTTTTAAGTTTGGTTTCACTAATAAAAGTATTTAAGTAAGAAATACAAAGAAACACTTTGCTGACAGAAAGTTTAAAGTTTCTGAGGATGTTGAAAAATGACAAGTGTATAAGCTAAAAGTTATCAAGCTATTTAAATTTATTAAATTTGTAAAATCCTAGAAGATGTTAAAGTATAAACTAGTTATTATCATTGAAAACTATTAAATAGAAAAACTATAATAACAAAATTAATTTCTTTTCAATAACTATACAAACTTTTAAAAAGACTAAGTTTAAGTTTTACAATGTAAATAACTTGTCTAACCAAAGTTTAAGTTCTAAATCAAACCCGCAGACATACTAAAAACCAAACACTATTTTTACAAAGATAAAAATACATTAAACTGTGTTTTGGCAATATTTTTCGATTTTACATACAAACATTCCTTTTTATTTTTCTCCTAAGATATTTAACAATTTTTTTTTAATATTTTTTTTGTAAATAAATACAAAACTCTATGTCACATAACTATGATTAGAATTTCTCAAATAGTTTATTATTTATTTAAACTTGTTAAATAAAATATTTAAAATTATGTGTTCAACAAAAGTAAACTAGTATTACGAGATTTAAGACTCACATAAAATCTTTATTTCCATAATATACTGAGTTCTACTTACGCAGTTGAATTTTAATAATAATAAATTGTAGCATACTGTCTAAATAGCTTTTTAAAAACCTTAGAGCTTTGACAAGTAAAGTTTCTGAATACTTAATATACTAATCGAATAGATTAAGGGAGCTTCAAAATTTAAAACAGCTTAATATTTTTAATTGTATAATATGAAACAACAAACTCTCTATTATAAGAAAGGTGTAAATTGTGTTTAATTATAACCTTCTAAATTTTGTATTTTAGCATCATTTCTTAAACTATAAAAATTAAAGAATTTATCTATAAAAGATTTATACTTAAGTCAGGGCAATACAACTTAATTGTAGCCAAAAAACTAAATACAAATGATCATAATCTGTATATGTTTTGGTCTAATGGACTAAAAGACTTAAGACTTTAAACTGTTGCATTTGAAACAAAAGTTTTCTGTTATAAGAAAGATAAGTTTATAAGTATCTGAGTTAAGGAAAATTTAACTTAATTGTAGGCTAAAAACTGAACGCAATAGTTCAAATACCGTATTTATTTGGTAAGACTAGAATAATCTACGGTATAGAAATATAATTTTAAACGTAAAGTTTGTTAGGATGATATATATTATTTACAGGCGTTAT
>NW_028140168.1:0-33566 GCF_965202585.1 Thalia democratica | reverse complement strand
CAACATGGCTGCTAAAAATATTTAATAAGGATATTATTGTGAAATATTTTTAACTTAAAAAACATTTGCTTTAGATAAATTGATTTAATCTAATTTTAAACTTAATGATTACAAACAATTTAAATGATTTTTTTAGTAATAAACAAAAGACTAAAACGTTTAAAAAATTGAAATAAGCTTCAAATCAAATTGCACATGTATATTGTTAA
This sequence comes from Thalia democratica, assembly GCF_965202585.1. Taxonomy (NCBI): domain Eukaryota; kingdom Metazoa; phylum Chordata; class Thaliacea; order Salpida; family Salpidae; genus Thalia; species Thalia democratica. The sequence continues at coordinate 33,357 of NW_028140168.1, read as the reverse complement.
GAAAACATTAAGTATTCATATAAAATAATGATTATTTTGCGTAATATATTTTAAGTGCTTTGAAACTGTACAACCTTCAAAAAATAGATTAGCTGAAATAAAAGCAAGTTCCAGTACTTATAGAATATAATAAAGTATAAATTTGTGTTTTGTAATTAAAACTCACCACAAGATACAAAATTAACAACGCTATTAGTAAACAAAATTCTCTAACACATGTTTAGTTCTATAATTTAAATACAAAAATTTTAAATTTGGAATTTAAGTCAAAGTGAAAAACTGTGATCATGTTTTGTTGATACTAGTATTTATCATTAATCTTATTAACGTGAGTTATACATAAAAAATTAATAAAAATAATGATTTAAAGCTTTCTTAATTCAAGGTTGCTAGGTTCAGTAACTGTTACTACTTATCATACTTTAAAATAAGTTTCAAACTGCAACTTTCATTACAGTTTGAAGGTCTTAAAAACATGGTTGTCCAAATTCACTATGCTTTTTTTCATTCATGGCGTACTTTTAATTTTTGGAAAAATTAAAATAGTACAGAAGATTTAAGTTTAAGATATTATAAACATTGGTTTACAAATGTGAAGTTTCATAACTAATAAGTAAAGTAGTTGCCTACTTTATGTTTCTTTAAATGCATTTTTACTTTATATCGTTAAACATTGTCAACGAAAAACTTTTCTATTTAGTTCTTTAATTTAATTATTTTTATAAAGTCATTAATAGTTTAATTTTTCCAGTGTACGAACATATAAATCAATTATTATTTAAACACCAAAATGTTTATCAAAAAACTTTATTGAGTATCACATTTAACAAAACAACTTTTTACTTGTAGAATACAAATTAAAAAAAGTGCATACTTTTTTAATTTAAAGTTACTGTTTATAAAATAAAGAGGTAAAAAATTAATATACTTTAATTCATATAGACTATATATAACTAACATAAAAGAAATTTATAATTTATTTAGTTTTGTATTTTATTTTAATTGAAAGTTTTAACAATAGTTACAATATAAATGTCATTTATTTTAAACTTAAAAAAATTTAAACTCAAATAACTATAAAATCTTAAACATGAACAAAGATAAAAACTTGTATATAAAAAGGTTAAAGTCTCAAAATAAATTGAACAAAAAAGCAAAGTAATGTAAGGATACAATAACCTATATGAAGTATTTTTAATAGAGTATAAATTTAAACAAAAAAAAAGATGTCTCTTATATTGATGTCAAGTTATATAGTCAAATGGCTGTAACTTTAGCTTTATACAAAAAAAAAAGATATTTGAATTAGTATTTTAAAAGAATAGGGTTCCAATAGTAATGATATATATTTAAATTATTTTTTATTAATTAAAAAAAAAAATAATTTTTTTTTAATTGTAAGACATTAGTGATATTTGGATAGTAAATTATTTCTGACAAATCAAGAATGAAAAAGTAACTGATTGAAAATACTATATAAGCTTTGAGTCATCAAGTAATACTGCTTTAACTGTGGTTAAAATATTAGCATAACTAGATAACTAAATAAATATATCTTTCTTTGTTGAGTTTATTCAAAAACTAATTAAAAGAATGATAAAATCTGTACAAGAAAACATAATGAAAGCTAGGTAAATACTTATACATCTCCCCCCAGATTTTATCACCAAGGAGATGAAACGACACGTCTAGCTAACAAAACAAATTATTTACAAAATTGCAAACTTAAATACCGTTTTATGTGCTAACATCAACGAAACAACACTCAAAATGAACGTAAATCACTAAAATGTTACAATAAACATAGTTACAATTTGTACAAAAACATTAATTTTAACAACAGTTTAAACAGGTTTGTATGTACCGCTTTCGGCATCATAAATCTTTCTCCGGGTTCTCACACGACCGGAACGACACAGTTCATTTTCTGGAAATACTCCATCGTCATTAAAATTTCTTTCAAATACCCTAGATTTATCATTAGGGTCCAAACGAGACAATACACCATTTTTCTGATTTGTAGAGGATTGGCTTTCATCAGTGCAATTTGAGTCCTCAGGTGAAAGGAAGGTAGCTGGTTTCGCTTTGCAAATTTTGTCAAAGTTATCTTCAGCTTTGAAACGTATTCCTTTATGGGAGCGCACACAATCAAAACTTTCCTTGGAATCTTTTTTCTCATAGTTGCCAGAAAAAACCAACTTCTGCGTTGGTATGTTTGCTTTTCTAAGATAAGGGATACTATTTGGAAATTTGCAAACAGGAGGATTAAATTTTCTTAAAAACTTTCGATTCCGTACAGTTAAGCGACCTGATCCATCAATCTTGACAACATACTGATGATAGTCTTTTATTTCTACTATTACACCACTTTTCCCCCACTTATTAGGAAAGTTACCTGCTTGATTCTGTATCATGACATGATCACCGCAATTCAATGGTGGCAACAATCTTGTGTGCTCACTTAAATTCTCGAGAGACTTAACATAACGAGACCTAAGAGCTTCTTCCTTTTTACTCCATGCGTTACGCCAAATGTTTAAGATCTGCGGGTTATTGTAAGCCATAATACTCTTCCTGAGGTAAGGCAAGGAGTCGTTTAAATTTCTTCCAAGAAGGATCTGTGCAGGTGATAGTTTGCATCTTGGTTCAGGCGTGTTTCTCTGCGTAAGTAAAGCTTGTACCATTTTGTCATTATTTAGTTCACCATTTGAACCAACATTCTCCATTAACAATCGCTTAGAAGCCTTTACTGCTAATTCCGCCCTACCGTTTGACACTGGATGATATGCAGATGACATACGATTGTGTATACCCCATCGTTTCAGAAAATCTTTGGTAACTTTTGCAGAAAACTCTGGACCTCCATCAGAAGATATTTCAACTGGAACACCAAAAGTCACAAAAATACGACGCAAAGCTTTACACAGCCCTTTTGAACCAGAATCATTTGTACCCAATTTGATTCTTTGTTGTTCTGTCCATCCTGAAAGTCTGTCGGCAGCTACAAATTAATACCAACCTTTGAACTGAAAATAATCACAAACAATTGACTCAAAAGGAACCTTTGGAATCAATGGTTCAATTGGAGGTAGGCGAGGATTGCTTGGTGCAATTAAGTTGCAACTATTGCAATTTTCCCGACAGCCTTGAATGTCATTTGTTATTCCCGGCCAATAAACAATCGATTTTGCTCGCTCGTTCATTGCAGTGACTCCTTGATGAGTAGAATGCAACACTCTTAAAACCTCTTTTCTTAATGATGGAGGAATAACAATTCTATACACATCATCCTTAAGTATACTGCTAGGTTATAGAAACTTATTATGATCAAGTTCTCGTTTACGATCACCACACATAATGATCCCATCCATCATAAACAAAGAATAGCGAACTATGCAATACTCATGCAATTCTAATGGTAGGTGGTCTTTGGTCTCTGGAAAACCAGCTTGAACATAATGAATAAGCTTTATCATTTGTTTATCTTTTAAAGTTTCTTCTTTAACTCGGTCAAAAGTCACAGCTTGAAAATTGTCACCTACTTGATTACTTGCAATGATACACTCACTGTCTGGCAAACGTATTCCAGCTAAAATTTCTGAAGCACTTATCTCAACTTCATCTTTTGTTTTATGTACGGTTACCACTGGATGACGTGACATTGCATCTGGAGCAAGGTGTAGTTTACCAGGTTTATGTAGAATCTTGAATCGCCATAAAAGACTTCTCTGCTTTAATCGGAAAAGGCGGGGGTTTGCAATTTCATCAAGTGTTTTGTCTCCAAATAATTTAACCAGTGGTTTGTGATCAGTCAGAACCAACAAATTATCACATCCTTGTGTGAAATACCGTGATTGCTCAAGTGCCCATACAATTGCAAGGCTTTCTCCCTCTACCGCAGCATAACGTGATTCAGAAGGTCTAATAAAGCGAGAGCCTGCTAAAACAATACGCCATCCATGTTTAATTATTTATTAAAAAATAATTCGAGCAAATAATAATTATGACTTTAACTTAAAAAAAAAAAAAAATAAAAAGTCATTTGTATGGTATTTTAAAAATAAAATAAAAGTCAACAATTACAAAAAAAAAAAGCTAAGTTATAAAGTTTGTGTTAAATTTTTTCTTAATTTAAAAAACCAAAACATTATGTAACATAAAGTTTTCCAAAGTTTTGAATTTAAAGTAGTAGAAGTATTGAAAAATATTTTAAATAAGTTTAAAAAGTACTAAAGCATTTAAAGATTTTAGATAACTTTAAAATCAAACTACATATGTGTATTATTTAGAAATAGTTAAATAAAACTAATTTTTTGCTTTTTTTCTAAACAGCTATTAAACTGCACAAACTTTCACCAGTATACGAAGCAAAAATAAAGTTTTAATCTATCATATATAAGATATAACGAAGTATAAGTTTGTGTTTTGTTATAAGATTTTTTAATACGACTTAATAACAAATGAATCACACAAAAATTAAATAAAACTTTCAAACACTGGTTTAGTTCTTTTAATTTAAATAAAAATATTCTAACCTCAGACATTTAAAATTCATGTGTCCAACTGCGACTCATTTTATTACCTGAATATTTGGCACCATCAATAATCTTAATTTGTTAATTATCAGTATTTAAATATAAGTCTGCGTTTGTAAACTTTGCTTAGTTTATGTTTGCTACCTAAACTAACTTTTATTGTTTATCGTACTACAGTATAAATGTCAAACTGCAACCAACAGTATAAATAAGATGCTTTAAAAGCATAATTGTAAGATTTCAATCAGTTGAATTTCACTCAAGTGAAAAAAAAAATCTACGTAGCAACAACAGTATTTTGGCAACTTTGCTAAGCAGTACTTTTGATCATGGCGTACTTTTTATTCAAAAATAGAAGATTTAAGAAGAAAAAAAAATAATAATAGTGTTTTACAAATGTTGTTTTTTATAACTTAGAAGAAAACTAACTGTCTATTTTATATTTTTAAAATACGTGTATTTACTATTATATTGTGACCAAAATAAAATAAAACCTAATTCGATCTGCGTTTGTTACATTTGTGGTTAAAAACTATTACTTTTGATTATTTGTGAATTAGGCAAACATTTTCAATAAATAAATGTAGTATATAAATATCATAATCTATAGAAAAAAATCTCATAAAAAAAAATAATTAGTAGGAAGTAATGATTTCAAAAATTCTATAACTACTAAGGACAACTTTATATTTCTCATAATTAAATATCTAAACATTGTAAAAACTTCTTAAGCAGCCACTAGCCTGTACAAACTAAAATACAATAAATGGTAAAAGCTATAATTAATCTATTGTCTTAAAAAATCAAACGAAATTTAAGTTTGTGTTAATAGCAATTTTAAGTCATAATACCACTAATATAAAAATATAAAAACCTTAGGCTTTACAATTGTTATGATACTTTGTTGACTGTTATAGTCTAATAATAATAAAAAACTAAATAATGTGTTTAATTATTAAAAAATAAGTTAAGAGTATATTCAACTTTCGTAAATATACAATAAAGTATGTTTTTTTAGATATAGAACTAGCTAGATTATTATTTGCACGACAAATGCTTAATTTATTTTTTTAACAGAAACTTACTACAAACTAGTTAAAACAAACTAAGCGTCAGTAACATATAGTTACAACGTTTTACTTGTTAGTAACATTAGTCTTATAACTGCTAAAGTACAAGTGTACTTTTTTTTTCATAGCAAAGTTAAAAAGTTGTAAAACAAAAAAATAATAAAAACAAAAAAAGAATAATACAATAAAAACAAATATAAAATAAGTTCTGAACACTTAGTTATACTCCTGAAGTTGTGTTTACCGTTTGTAGCATCCTACAGGCTGTAAAACCTTTAGTTAAAATAAACCGACTAAATTTATAACTGTTTAAGTTTTTAAATGGTATAAAAAAGCATAGCTTGGTTATTAAAAATATAAACACACTAGAAATTTTAGTAGAAAGTTAAAGTTTCTTATGCATCGATGTTACTCATAGTTTGCTTTAAAAAAACTATCTATTTATATGGTTAAACTAGTATTTTACAACTGTAGCCTATGATTAAAACAATGTCTAATAAGTATAAATTAAAAAAAAATGAAAAATATAAATCAAAATTATTAAACTAGCAGGATAATTGTTTGCAAAGATAAAATCATTAAATTTTACAAACAGCTTAAGTTCATGTAGTTCAACTACTAGTAATCAAAGGTGCTATTTTTACTTTTAATTAAAAGTAAACCAAATAAAAATTGTATGTTTACCATTCTAAAGGTAAAAAAAAAACTTATTTAAGTTGTAATCATTATTCATTTTTACTACTTGGCAGATTGTATAGATAACCAATGGGGTGGATATAGGCGCACCGAGATAATCGAGTTAGACTGAAAAATCTTAAATAACTGTCTGTAACAAAGTTAATGATTTTAATCTTAAAATTGAGCTGTTAAAAGCTGAGTTTAGCAAAAGACTAAGTAGGCTCGATGTAAAAGAGAAAACGTAGTACGACAAAAATCTATGGTTCGATTATCAAGTGTTCAGCAATATACAATACCAAGTCGTTAAAGGAAACTTACTAATAGTTATACAAAATGTGTTGAAATTTCTCCTGTCATTAAACCTACTTTTATATATTTTAACAATATCGACTATCTTACCCATAGAGAAAAAACTAAATTCATCTTACTTTCTAATATAGTACCTTCTAAAGATATATGTATATTTTTCAATTCAACTAGAATTGAACATAGAGAGCTAATTAACTTATAATTGTTTTTACAAAACACATAAACTACAATTCGAGAAAAACTTGTTCAAGAAACAAAGCAAATTAGTCGATTTAACAGCTAAAGGCAATCACACTGACGTTAAACTGAGTTAAGACGTCACAAATACTTTGTATACAAATCAAAATCTGTTTCCTTTGTTCTTAAACGATGTACCCATCGTAATACTGCATAACAAATCCATTTTAGTTGAGCTAATAACACTTACTAGCACTAAAGTTCATGAAATTGATAACAATCTTCTTTCCAGCCCTTCTTCAGCTGTTAATCAGTGGTTTACTAAATCACGGGTAATCCTCTCGTTAAAACACAAAATCACAGAACCGAAGTCAAACACTGACAACAGCCCTTCGTTAATCTTTAATGCAACAAACTCACGGTTAATTCTATCGTCAACAGCTTTTAAACATGCTTCACTTAAACAGTAATATAAGCTATTGAAATTTTTTAACCTATTAGAATAATAGAATAATTTCAATAAACATTTTATAAACCTAAATTCAGTAAATAGTAGTATAAGTTCAATAAACGTTTTGTAAACCTACTATATTAATTAACTAAATGAGCCTAAACACTAGTTTAAGAACAAACTTAGGAATACTATATATAATAGCACAATAAAGTCAGTAACAGACAGGCCCGTGTTACATATATCACCAAGGACATATCCTAAAACAGTTTATATTTTTAGTATTATAAATTTTTTTAAATTAAGTAAAACTTAACACAAGATTAAATAAATCACATTATTAGAGTATATAGTTATAATTATTAGATGCCTATAGACGCAACATGGTAACTGTCACAAATTTTAATATGAACACTATTATTTATATTTAACCATATATATTATTTTAACCATCATTAAAGAGTTCGCGATTGAGCTTTAGTTTCTAAAATTTGTACAACTAAATGGCTGTTATAAAACTGATCAAACATATTTGATAAGTGACAAAAATCGATAAACTGAAAGAAAAATTTTAGTTAACATTTTCTTCTGTGGAAAAAGTTCAAAAATTCTATCTAATCATTACAAAGTACAACAGCATTGATTGTTGAAAACTAATACAACAAACTAATAGTTTTTAACAATTGTATTCACCTATAATAAAAGTTGTTTGAAGTCTTTTATTTTCATGTTATATATTTATACATATTACTTAACTATTACAAGTATAACACAAATTAATACTTCAAAATATTAAACAATATCTTAATGTAACTTTTTATCATTTACTGCTGTAAAAGTTTTAACAGCTTATTAGCTAATTTAAAAAATATTTTCCTAAAAAGGTTAGAACTAATTCTAATATGTTTAGACAAAGCAAAAACTTGAATAATTTTTATCTATGTTTGGTTTTTTGTTCTTAAACTTCTCTAGTTTGTAAATTTAAAAATAGAGAGTTTTTAACTTATCAATATTTTTCTGAACAAATATATATATTATCTTTGCTTTTTGTAGTGAATAAAGTCATTATTGATTTTGTTTAATTTTAAACTTTATAAGTTAACAATGAGAATCAATAAGGTATTATTAAAATACAACTGCTTAATAAACATTTTAGTTGCTTTGTTTAGCGGTATGGTGACATAACATTGTAATGAACACATGTAGTAGTTTATTCAAAGATCTTTTAAATTAAAATATTTTTTTTTACCTGATAGTTGATATTTTTAAAGCCTGTTTTCTCCTGAAAACGTAAAATTTAACTTAATAATTGTAATTAGTAACTATAATTATCATTTGTTCGGGTACACACTTCTTCATTATAAATTGATAAACTTTTATTTAGAACACGTTGACTTTATGGACAAAAATAATATATTTGTTAAGTACTCACTTTCATTTAAGTAAGTCAATGTTATAGTTGATACTCAAGCGGATAACTACTCGACTTTTTATCTAAATGTTGTCTTTGATATGTTTTTATGTTTTCTTTGATGTTTTGGTATGACTCATGAATTCAAGTTTAATTCGTTCAGTATTGTCAAAACATGTACAACATTAGTTAGTAAATCTACTTTAGGAGTACTCGCTAGTTTTATGGCAGAGTGGTCAGTTAAATATTTCTAAATGTTTTTCTTTGATAGAAAAATTGACTAACCTTTGAAAAAATCGAAGTGACGTAATATTTAAAAGACACAAAAACAAGAGTTTAAATTTTTATATAAGAATAACATTTTACATGTGGTAATGTAAGCTACATATTTAGAAGTTTTTACAGCCTAATGGCTGGAGTAATATTTAAAGTTATTAAAACAGATTAGTACAAAATCAAATAAATCAATTTTTTGAATACTAAGTAAGTCCTATGAAATAACTGTTTGTATTTACTATAGTTGATAATTTACTAAATTAAGTTAATTTTGCATCCACTTGGTTGTGTAAAATGTCAACGTTGGTATTTATATTATTTTAAATTGTTTTATATTTTTATATTATGCGATGTATAAACTATGAGAAGTATTGCTTTGTTACGTCAATAAATAGTTTATAATATTGTATATTGTTTTGTTTTGAAACTTAAAGTTTGAACTATTATTTTTTAAATGTCATTATACTATAATATAGTATTTTAAGCAGGTTTTAAAAGTTATGTTTTCTGTGGTTAAATGTTATACATATTTGCAATTATTTTTTCCCATTTATAAGCTAAATTAGATACTATATCAAAAACTAAAATAAAAGTATTATTTTATTAATAAAAGTAAATAAATCAATTATAGAACAGTCATTTTAAATACAATTTCTTAAATACTCAAGATAGTTAGTTATTTTGTTTTATTACAAAGTATTCTACAAAAATGTATTACTAGAAATTACACTATCCTAAAAGGTGTTTAACTCATTAAGCAAAAGGTTCTTTGGGCACCAGGCCCTAGGACAAAATAGTTTTAGGGTTTATTTTGGTTGTAAAATAACTAGACTTCTGTACTTATTTACACAACATAGCAGTGCAAAAATTAAAACCGATTATTATAAAAACTTCTAATTATTTCTTTGATATTTAACTATTTATTTCACAGTACCACTTTCACGATTTAAATACATAATTATGTGGTTATATTCATACTAAAAAAGTACAAAGCTAAGTGATCATACAAATTTGCAATTACAGAAAAAAATTATTATTTATAGTTTACCTTTAGTAAACTTTTACTATACTAATTTACTATATACATCACAAGAATAAGAAACAATTTTATAGTATTAATTTTGACCTAAATATTAATTTATTATCAAAAGAAAAGAACAGAGAAAAAACTTTTTCGTAAAATGAATTTTTTTAAGCTATTAATCTACAACCTCTTAGATTAGTAGCAAAGCTTAGTAATATATAACAGTATATATAATTATAGGCTTGAAATAAATTTAATGACAATAAAAACAATTAACAAAATTTATCTTATTTAATAAAAAATTAAGTAAATAAATTTTTAGCATATTGTTTTTAAACAGCTATTGAACTGTACAAACTCGCTAGACTTAAAAATTGTTAAAAATAACAATAATTTCTAATTATTATAACATAAAGTGAAGTATAATTTGTGTTAAATTAGTACTATTTCACGACTTAATACAAAATAAATCATACAATAGCTAAATATAATTTTCTAACACAACTTTAGTATTTTTGACTTAAAATATTTTAGCTCTTTACGATTATTTTTCCCATTAGTATTTATCAGTATTCTTAATACGTTAAGACCTTTATTAAAAATAAATTAGGTTCTTTTTGCATAATATGGGTTTACACATTTAGCACTTTTATAGTTCGTCGAAAAAAAATAACTTAATCAATTTATAACATCATTTAGACTATGTGCTAAACGACAAGACAACCGTAGTTGTTTTTCAACTTCCCATCTCGCAATTTGTGGATTTTTGACATACAAATTATCTACGTTGCAATCATATTATTGTATACACTGATTTAACTATTCTAAGTATTTTTAATGTTTATTGTTCTATATTACTTTATAACTTCACGTTTGAGCTTTAATCTAATGTACAATTTTGAAGTTTTATATCATTTTTAAACTAAAATTTTAAACTTTGCTGTATAAATTTATAAACTCTTGCCAATTTTTCTTATGTTTAAACACTTACTGCACACTTAAATGTAAGACGAACAGCACATAATTATGTCATTAAAGAATTTTTGCAATTTTTGGAATTTTTCATAAAAAATTTATTTTCAGTTTCATTCATATATTTTTAATTAATTTTGAAATTTTGTGTTATTAATAATTTGTATTAAAGTTGTAGTGAGAGGGTGTTTAAAATAACACAAACTAAACTTAACTTACTGATTTAAGTAAACTAAGTTTTCTCTAAATTTATTATTTCTGTTTCTTCGACGTTTGTACAGTCAAATGACTGCCAAGGAATTAATAAAAAGTAGTTCGTTTAAAGTTTTTTAACGTTAAAGTCACTTGCTTGAAATAAATATTGTTTAATAAACATCATAAGTAAAATAAAAAGTTTAAAACGCAAAATGTTTTACTACGTTTAATTAATATTTTAAGATCTAAAACTTAAAACAAAACAAACTAAAAAGTCGTTTTATAACATAATTATTATCAAATCTGTTAATTTTGGAATTTATTAGCATAACGTTTATCGGCAGAAACGCATCAGAAAAACTGTTTTAGAAACAAAACATTACGCTTTTCATAATTAAGTGTTTTTACGATTCTGTCTGTATGAGTAATTCCTAGTATAAAAAGCTTTAAATATTTTTTTTGAAATAGAAACTTAAATCATACCTCGTTCTTAATACGTTATATTATATTATAGTTACATAGTTGTTATCATCATTAGGTTTTACATAATTGTTAGTGTTGGAATTATATAAAAATAATTTAACTAGTACTTATCGGGTTGAAAAGAAAATAAAGTGACTAGTAATTTTTGACTCTTACAAAAAAACACTAAGTTAATAGGTTTACTAAGTGATACTTCATAAAATTGTATGCAGCTTTTGGAAGTAACAACAAAAATGTTGTAAATCATCTTTTTTATAAACCTTAGCGACATTTTTTTATAATGACAGCGAACTATTTAGAAATTTTTACAGCACAAACTGGTTGCAACAAAAGTAAAAAAAATAAAATTTTATTATTAAAAAATATTGAACCTTTTATAAATTAAATAGATGATACTTTATACAGCCTAGTAGTTAATTTTTCGACTCAGTTATAGTTTAGTTTGTTTTTTTCCTTATCAAAGCTATTTATCTTTAAATTTTGACACAAATACAAGAATAGTAAATAGAAAAAAGTTAATTTTATCGACAGACAACATTGTTTTAGTTTAATAAAAAGCAAAATTACAGAGTATCTCCACACTAGAAAAATAGATACAGTTAATAACTTAAATTTATTTTTTTTTAATTAAAACCAAAATTTAATATTACCTTTATATAAACGAACATGTAGTTAAAACGCTTGTAATTTATAAATTTGCTTTAAAATAGAAAAATCAAGAGTGGAATTAACTACCGAAAATAATCAAAAAAAAGTACAAGTAAATAAATTACGTAACATTAGCTTACAGAAACATTGGCTTCGTTTTTTTAAGTTAAATAACACGATAACAACGAATAATAGTTGTAAGTGCGGAATTAGTTTATACAACCATTTCGTGGCATATAATATCTTTGTATTAAATAATTTAATATATAACTAAACGAAATGTTAAATAAACAACTGAAGCAAGATTTTCTTTTAATAACTTACTTATAATCATTTTTAGTTATATGACAATCTTTGTCTTTAAAATAAAAAAACAGCCTTTTACATCTACAATCTTAAAGTTAATATTAGCAGTATATGAATAACATCTTAAAGTATATATTAGCAGTTTATACGTACAAAAGAGATTTAAATTTTTGTAAGAGTTAGTTGCATTGCAGTTATGGTAATAACTAAAAAACATAGTTCTATGACAAAACAGTACTATTTTTCAAACAGTCGTCTTATCAACATAATATTTATTAAGAAAATTAAAAAAAAAACTAATGAAAAGAATCAAAATGCAAATTTATAAAGCCATAAGGTTAGCTTTAACTATAATAAATAAAACCAATAAGTTTTGATATCATCAACTACTAGTTTTAAAACATATTTTTAGGTTAAGTTACTTAGTCTATACAATTTAGAATAACACAAACTTTTAGTATAATTTTATCATAAATACTATAAACTACCTTTATATTATAAATCTTGTAAACAAAGTTTTAATAGCCAGTTAGCCGCTTTCAACCTTTTTTTTTTGTTTGCTCTTTTGAAATAAATTGTTTATTAAATTGTTTTTAATATTTTAAAATAAAGTTAAACTTTTTTATTTGTTATTAACCAAGGATCACAAAGGATCACCGTTGTTATTATATTTTCAACATTTATTAATTACTTGAAATTACTAAAGACACTTATTACTACGTTTAACTAAAATTTTATTAAAAAAAAATTAGAAATTTCAGTAAATTAAACAAAACAGTAGATGACGTTACAATCAATTTTAATTATAGTTGTCCTATTGACAAAATATAATAAAATATAACGCTTATATAATTACTTAATTATAGGTTTAACCATGTTTTACAGCCATACGGTTACATTTTTTTTATTAGTGTACCGAAACGTTTTCAAATTGTGAAAAATATGTTATTAAACAAAGAGTTGTCTAATAAGGCTGTTGTTCAGGCTGTATAATCATTAAACATAGGCACTATAGGAAGTAATCACTTTAGTAATTTATACAATGTAATAAAGTAAAAGTTTGTGTTATTTTATCATTTTGTCATGTCATCCTTAAACACAATTTTCTAGTGTTAGTTATTAAGTGAGTGTCAGATAGTAAGCTTAAATGTTTACAATGAGTTAACTTGAGTGATAAAATTAAAGTTGCAGCCGTTCGGCTGTATAAGTTCTAAATCAGGAAACCCTAACTAACTTAAACGATATTCCACATATAAAGTAAGTTGATAATGTAAAAGTGGGAAATTTCGTTTTGCTACGCTATTTAGACTTTTTCAGTATATTTTTAATTATTTTAGTATTTTACTATAAAGTTAAATTAAAAGCTAACTAAGGAAAATTGCTAGAAAATTGTGTTTTATTTAGAGTTAAATTATTTCTCTAGTGTGCTTAATTTGCTACATACTCGCTTACAGTTTTTTTTTAGTTATAAGTTTAACTGATAATTTTTTTAAAAAATGAATAGAATTTTATATATAATTCAAAAACTATAGTTTTTAAGTTATTAAAAAACAACCTTTTATCTGACAAGATAAGTCTACTACCTAGTATTGACTTAATGTAATACTTTCTTTATTTCTACTTACTTTTTTAGTATTTATATAGTATAATGTAAAAAATTTTATGTTACTTTTATCTTTATGTCATAACATCTCTAAATAAACCTAAGCCATAAAATCAAGACCAACAATAAGAAAAAAAATACCTCTATGCTCAACAAAACTAAACTTTAACACAAAATTTTAACGCAGTTGAAATTGTAAAGAATTAGTTAATAAGCTTATACATTATTGCTTGTTATAAAAGGCAATAACTTAGTACTACAAAAATATTTGTGCGAAATTAATAAAAGTAAATTAATAGTCTGATATGAAACTTGTTAATATTACAAATAGAAAGTTGAAGAAATCACCAGTTTATTTAGATGGGCAGAAAATTATAATTTTTTTGTTTTTCTGTATTTCTTATGTGGAAAGTTACTAAATATAGTCAACTACTACGTTTAAAGAAATAAGTGAGATACTTCACCCATACTATATTACCTAAGTTTATAAAGTAGTCTAGAATAGTCTTTAGTATTGATATATACAATTCTATGATACATTATAATAAGTTAGTATAAAAGCATTACATTTTTATTATGTCTAATTTAAATATTCTAAATACCAAACTGCCCACAGAGGTTCCTCAGCATAAATGTTCTAAAAAGTCACCTCGTCTGCGGAAAAATATGAGCAAAAAAGTCAGGTTGACAATATTCCTACAGAGAGTCAACTAGACCAAACCGAGACTTTGTATGTTGGTCCATTGACATCCATAACTCACAAATTTTTAATATTTTTCTTCTTGTTTATGTTCTTTTTTTTGTAGTAAAAGATTTTTATGGAAACAAAATATTGAATAAATTAAGGTTATATCTTTTTTTTTAAGGATTGCCAAAATACCTAAAACCCTTGAATTTGACAACTTAGACTAAAAAGTTTTGAAAATCTTGAATCTGTGAAATTGAAAAAAAAACTGGAATTTTAAACAAAAAATCACTAAAAAACTGTAATTTTAACAATTTTTAGATGGTAAGTTGTAAAATTTTGATTTGACACTATGTAATCTATCATATATATTTTTTCTTTTAGCATATTCAATCTTTTTGCTGCAAATTTTCAGTATTTAAGATAAACAAATGGTTAAAGTGTAATTTTTTACTAAAAGTATATATATGTTTAATAATAAACAGAAAAAAGTAATTTGCTTATCTATTTAAACAGTTCATGTCTAAATTAATAAAAGTAGATAAATTAGTTTTAACGTAATTCCTTAAAACCTAATTATTTTTGCCTTCTTAGAAAACTAAAAGTTTATAATGAGTTTAAACTTTTAATATTACTAAGCAGCCGATAACAACTAATATATTTTGTCGAAATTATATTATTTTTTTCAGCAGACTTAATATTGTACAAACTTCACCAATAAATATAAACGACCTAAACAGTAACTTCAAGTAGTTGTTTTGTATTCTATACTTTCTCGTAAACTGAAAAAAAAAATTTTTGAATCTATCTTGTTGACGCTGACAGTAAAAAATTTATTGTCAGTAGAACACATGCTTGTCTGTTGAAAAATTTTCTATCGCCATAGTATCATTTTTTTTAATATAATCTTGTAAAAAAGCAGGCAATCTTCGGTATCAGCAAGAAAATCTGTTCTGAAAACTACAAGCATGTTGCTAACACCATCTCTTTGCTCGGGCATGTTTAGATTAATATAATGAACCTTCTTTTGATTTATTGTGGAACTTCTCTAAAATCTTTATTACTGATAGTAACCGTTTCCATAAAATACAACCATAAAAAATGAGGTTTCTTACCATTTTCATAATAAATAGTTCTTTCTTTTATATGAAATCGATAATATGGCAATAAGTTAAAAATAACTTTTCTACATGGAATTAATCATAAGTTTGTACAGCGTACTAACTGCTAAAAATTAAAAAAAAAACCATATACAATAGGAATTTTATGTAGATTTTTAGTAGTCGATGTATAATACACAACAATAACTTAAAACTCAGTTAAAAATATAAGAACAAACATATAAACAATTTAAAAATTAAAAAAAAACATATACAATAAGAATTTTATGTAGATTTTTAGTAGTCGATGTATAATACACAACAATAACTTAAAACTCAGTTAAAAAATATAAGAACAGTTTTCTACTTTTCTTTTCTGTTTATATCGTAATATTCTTGTCAATTAGATAAGTTATACAATTTTTATTTCTTAAAATAAGCATAGTTGTGCTAGTAACAAAATAAGTTATTATGTTTGACTAGTAAGTTATATATAGTATGTATTTTTTTTTGTTTTAGATAAATTACTTATCATGTTTAAAAATTTAAATGATTAATTAAGTTTTTTTTTGCACACTTTCGAAAGCAAAAACAGACCGACAACTGCTATGTATAACATTTTCTTCAAAAATATTCAAATAACTTTTTTAATAACCCTTAATTTTGTTCAAATATTATTGCAGTTTTTATTATTTTAATTTATTCCTATTTTACTTTAATGACTGTTAAAAAAAATAATTCGTACCCAAATTAATTTTATAGTTATTTATATTTATACAAAATCTCATGAGGTAATTTAAAAGGGTTTGACTAATATGCGATTTTGAACTTAAATAATTAGTAAACGAAAATTGTGCTTATACCTACAATTAAGATCGAGCATACATGAAGCTTTTAATAGATATTTGTTTCCATTTTAATATTTAAAAGACTGATAAGAAAAACTTTTGTTTTTATTATAAGTCTAGTTCAAAAAGTGTATTTATCTAAACTATGGTTTAAGCAAATTCTAATTTGCGAACCTTAATGTACTGCAAAAAATCAATTTAAATAAAAGTCAACATTTACTTAAAAAAATTTAAAATTAAGAGCAGGAACAACAACAATACTTTTTTTAAATAATCTAGTATTTAATAACTAATGATCGCGAGGGAATAACTATTAAAGTTATTCCCCTCGATTAGTTGTTAAACGCAACCAACAACACAACCATAAATAAAGAGCACAAAAAAACTTATATACAGTTCCAGTCCAAAGATCCCAGATCCTTCATTTGACTTAATTTTTTCAACCTTCTCTCCACCAAACATGTTTAAATCCGCATGATATTTCTCGTTTTTTTTCTAACCTCTCCTAAAGTACACACTTTAGCATCAATCATCTCATTGTTGGGGGATCGATCCTTCGCGGCTTGTTGATTTTCTTCATTTGCCTTTTTATCAAGTTCACCAATGCTTTTTAGCAACACACTCCTGAGCGTTTGCCTCATCTTTTTTGAAATTCCTTCCCAACGGCTCGATTATATTCTCCATCTGCCATCTTTAGAATTTCTTCAATATCAGCCACCTTTATCATAGTCTTTTGCTTCAATTTCTCTAAATACTTCTTGTCCCGATGACTTTTGTCAATTTCCTTCTCAAAAAGTTCATCTATGCTAGTCATTATCCTTTTCTTTGAAACTTCCTTAACACAGCCTACATAACATTCTTCATTTGCCTTCTTAAGAATTTCTTCAATGCCAGCCACCTTTATCATAGTCTTTTGATTCAGTACCACTAAATGCGTTTTGTCCCGTTGACTTTCTTCATTTGCCTTCTCATAAAGTTCATCTATACTAGTCATTATCCTATTCATTAAAAATTCCTTAACACAGCCTACATAACATTCTTCATTTGCCTTCTTCAGAATTTCTTCAATGCCAGCCACCTTTATCATAGTCTTTTGATTCAGTTCCTCTGAATACTTTTTGTCTCGTTGACTTTCTTCACTTGCCTTCTCATAAAGTTCATCCATGCTAATTTTTATTCTCCTGAAAGTCTTCTTGGTATCTTCCTTACCAGGCACATTCTTGTTGACTTGTTTGATTATTGCCCTCGGGGCAACTCGATGAAAATACAGTTTTTCCCCCGCATAATTTTCACGCTCACTTTGATTTCTCATTTTCCTTTGCTTCAAATACTCGGTCTCGATTAATCCATCTTTGGTCATTGCTCTGAAAGCTTTATTTTGTTCAACTGCCTTCTTAAGAGCTTGTTTGTTGTACATTGCTCTTGGAGTAAATTCTCTTTCCTCCAAGTCCATTTGAAAAAAAAATATTACCTAAATTTTTAGAGTGTTTAGATTTTTGCTCTCAAGTACACGATAAATATCAAATTTTGCGATCTTTATTATTATTAATTAAAGATATTATTATATGCAGTGTCTAAACAAATTGTTTAAAAAGAAAAAAAAATACTACACATCTGAGATACCATTCAGAAATGAAATTCATTCATTTTAATGTTTTGCTTACTCAACGTAAAAGAATTTAAACCTTTTGAAAAATGAAAACACAAGCTATAAATAAAATTAATTTTGAGTATGGTACACATTTTTATAACTAGCTGTATGAAAACAGCTTGAATTTGTTAAATTAATAAAAAATAAGTAAATTAGTTGAGAATATATTAACAAAGAAACTTGAAACTTTGATGAAAAAAAAAATTATACTTAAAGATCGATCTGATTTGCATATTTGATGAGCCTGCAATTTTATTAGAATTATTTTATACATAAATTTAAGACATGATCTGCTCAAAACATTTCTATTAAAACAACCAAGTACAATCTATTTCAGCCAACACTTATCAACTACTTTTTTAGCAAAAAAAAATTAAAATATACTTTTAGTGAATAAATACTTAGAAGTTTTATCAAACATTTAATTAGCATAATTAAGCAAAATTAATTAAAGATAGATTAACGGATTCTAATTACATGATTACAGACTAATTAATTAATAACTTAACTAAGATAAGCATACGTATAATTAAATAACAAAACAAACAATAAATATAATAATTTAAGCGACAAACAAAAATCATAAAAGCTTATATAGATCAGATCTATAAACTGTTGTTGCTTGTTAAAATTAAGTAACAAAAATTTTAAAACACTTAGATAATAATCATTACGTGGTTTACTTAAAAAAAGTTACTGTCACTATAACTCTTTGCACAATCAGAATTGTTTAATAAGTGTTAGGAAATCGCCGTTGACTGATAGATGGTTTTTTCAAACCTGTGTCCATCCAAACTTGAGGGATTTTGATTTATGCTGGTCTCTTCTAGTATAGCATCTCTGGAACGATCTGCCGATATACACACTATCAAAGTGGCATTTAAACTTATAAATTACTTTACTTATTTCAGGCAGTAAGATCTTTGTAAGTTCCATTCAAGGTTATTCTTGTCTTGTTAAATAACTAATTTTTAGCTGTACATATCTAAAAGTTGACTGTGTTTTTGACAATCTTTTCAAGAGGAGTTGCTTTTTTACCTAAATACTACAGTCTTAAATGTATAGGGCATTTACTTGGTCAAAGTTTAACAGTTTAAGTTTATTTTACTTTTTTTATTTATTGCCTTATCCCTAAGTCACCCCTCAAACATAGTACAAATTAACAAAATAAGTTTTAATAAAAAAATTAGAAGTGACATGTAAAAAACTTTTTTGCTGACTCTGCAAAAATGCAAATCAGACTGACCTTTAAATTTCCTGGCTAAATTACATTACAAGGTTGCCACTCCTTGACTCAAAAAACAGCCCTTAGTGACTAAAATCTGGCCTGAAAGACTTTAAACCGCCCTCTGAACAGTGAAATTTTTAAAAAGTGTTTTGCTTCCGAAAAAATTGCTTATAATTCAAGTTAATATTTCTTATTAATAATCAAAAAAAAGGTGGTATAAATATCTTCTGAATTAGCTGTTCACTAAACTTTTGAGGATAACTGTTTTCAGAGATTCAATTTAAAAAGTTTTAATCAATTGAGATTTTTTTTAAATTGATACATTATTTGATCATGTTAGTTAACTTTATATATTGTAGACGATATTTTTTTGACAATATAATTGACTTACATTAATCTTACCACATAAAGAAATCTAACCACATGCATGAGAAGACTCAAATCATGATAAGTTATATTTTCAAAATTATGAAAAAAACTACAAACTTTTTTCTAAGAAAAGTGAAAAACTACAAAGAAATAAATAAGCATTTCAACATTAATAAAATCACTTCCTTGATCAAATTTATTTATATAAAACAAAATAAAGATTGAAATAGGTACAATTAAATCTCATTTAGATCCTCAAAAATATCTTTCATAAAATTTTAATAAATTCTTAAAACTATCCTGAGATTTTTATAAACAATCTAAATTTCCTGAGTCATCCAGAGTTAAAAAAAAGTTCAAAATGCTCTTAAATTTTTTAGAAATTCAAAATATTCTGAGTTATCTTGAGCTCCCTGACTACCCTGAGTTTGTGGCAACCCTGGTATTAAGAAAAAAAAAAACTACTTTTAAGTAACAATTACTTTTAATTTATTAAAAAACAAGTAAACTGAACAGAACTTATTCAGATGCATTGCTTGTTGGCGTAAAACTAAAAAAATTAAAAAAATGTATATGCTTTAGTACTCAACAGAACTGAGCATAACATTTTATAAAAGTTTCAATAATTATTTTGTCTTTAAAACATAGTTTTTTTTTTAATTTTAAAAATTATGGCGCCTTTAAAATTCAATTTACACTATTTATTCTTTTAAAAGTGTTTGGATTGAAAAAAAAAACTAACTACCCTACTGTTACTCCATATAAAATTAGCAAGGCACAAGTATTAAAACAATACTTAAAGTTACAAATAAACAACAATTTATCATAAAACTGCCTAACATATAAACAATTCTAAAGAGTCCACCAACTGTAGGGTTTCAACAGATTGAATTCAAAAAAATTCTTGACCTTTCTATACTAATTCTTAATAAAAATTTATTTACCAATATTTAACCAAAAAATTGAAAAATCAAGTTTTTTCTCAAATTCTAACAAGACCCTGAAAAAAGGTGAATTGCAAAAGCATAATTTTATAGAAAATAAAATTATAAAAATGAATTTATTACAGAGGAAAAACAATCTTATTAGGTCATGTTTAAATAAAACTTCCTGTAGAAAAGATTTTACTTAACCAGTTTTAGTTCACGGGTTTAAAATTACCAATTCTTGTTATTTCTTGACTTTTTTATGTTTTTTTTTATTTTTCATAGTTTTGTGGCTACCCTGGAATTCTAAAATAAATATAACAAAACACTTGTAATATTTTATAACATAAAACAGATAGTGTAGAATTTTTCAAAATACCACTTTGGTTAGCAATTATCAATTAATATCTTCTTTCAATGACTTTGCCTAATTTTTCTAGAATACTTTAATGCACTGATGAGTTCTTGAGCGAAACTTGGTCTCTAAAACTAATTATTGTAAAAGTAAAATATGTAGTTAATTTGTCAATGAAGAAGCTGTAGCAAAAAGTAGATACTAATTAGTAAAAAAAGATTTTACACTATAAAAACTCAGTTGAATATATTTTAGGGAGATTGTAGAAAAAACTCATCATTTACATTATAATTTTGAATTTAACTTTTTAATTTTATCAAGTAATTCAAGGATACTATCTAAAAATAAAGACTCATAAATTGTTTTTTGTTATTTAATGCAGACTACTCAAACTTGACTTTTAAAGGTTGCAGGGCCTTGTGTTATTTTTATAACAATATTGTTGTTTGAAATAGTTAACACTATCAATCAGTGTATTTAGAATTTCAAATATAAAAAATTCTGAAACTTTTTTTATGTCGTAGTTGTTTAAAATCCTAAAAATTTATTCTATTTAATATTCTAGTTTTCTAGGATACTTTCATGAAGTATTAAGTTTTTTTATATATTTAAAAATGCAGAAATTTTACTTAAGTTTTCAAGTTTCAGGGTTCTAAAGGTAAAATCAGGATTGCCCAAGGTTTCTTAAAATTTAGTTGTTTGTCGTTTTTACTGGGTAGCTAGTATCAAAAAAAAAACCTAAGATTATAACATGATTGTCAGTGATTTTTTAGCGATGTTTTCGAGGTTTTCAAAAGTTCTTTCGGTATTTTAAAATTACAGATTTTATTATCTAATTTTAACTTAAAGTCAACTTTAATGTAAAACAAACTGTGTAAAATAGTGTGTTGGCATTGAAAAGATATTTTAAATCTATTTAAATCTGTTTTTAAATAAAATTACATTGTTTATAATTATCAATTGTTCATTCTAAACAATAGAATTTTTGTGTCTATGACCACTGTATAGTAATACTAATTTTATTGTTTGTATGTTATTTTTACAACAATAACTAAATGCTAGAAAACTAGTACACTTAGTTTTTAAATTATTTTAGATTAATTTTTTATAAAGAATAAAGATAAATTTATTAATGTAAATAATATAACAGAGGCAAACTAAAATATACTAATTACAGATATACTTATTAAACAATTTTCTAGATTTTGTCTCGAAGCTGGCTTTTTCAAAATGATTAATGTTAAAATTTTGTTTCAAGATGTTAATCTTTCAAAATTTAAAAATAAGGTTCAAGGACAACTATCAGGGACAAATGATGTGAATAATTTATGTTTTTTTTTAAACAAAACTTTTATATCATATAATGCTTTTTTTTGTTAAACAGTTAATGTGACAAAATCAATTATGCATAATGTTTATGGCTGATTTTTTCCAGGTTTTCAAGTTTTTTTTTTAAGTATTTAAAAGTAACACATTTTATTGTCAAATTTAAGTTTAATAATCAAGTTGAAAGTAAAAAACTGAGTGAAATAGTGTAAAAGTAATGTAAAGATATTTATAATCTATTTAAATGTGATTTGAAATAAAAAAAACATTGTCTATGTTCACAATATTTTAATCCATACAATAGATTTTTTGTGTCTAAGACCAATGTATAATGGTACTAATTTTTATTTTTACAAGTTTCTTTTATACAATAACTAAATGCTAGAAAACTAATAAACTTAGTTTAAATATCTTTCATTTTAAGTTTCAAAAAGAATAAAGATAAATCTACTAATGTTAATACAATAACAGAGGCAAATTTAAATATAATGATACATTAATACTTATTAAACATTTTCTAAAATGTTATCTTAAAGCTTGCTTTTTTAAAAAAGCTAATGTTAAAATATCTAATAAAGATGTTGATCTTTCAACATTTCAAAAAATAGTTTTAAGGACAACTATAAGGGACAAATGTATTCAACTATTGATAATATCTTTTTTGTAACAAAACTTTTATCTCCTCTAATGGTTTTTTTTATTGAACAGTTATTCTGACACAATCAAGGATGCCAAGTGTTTTTGAAAACTTTTCTCCAGGTTTTCAAAAGTTCTTTAAGTATTTTTTAATGTCAAATTTTGATTAAATAATCAAGGTTAATTAAAAACTTAGTGAAATAGTGTAAACCTATGAAAAAAAAATTTTAATCTATTAAAATGTGGTTCTTATAAAAAAAAAACATTATTTATGTTCATAAATTTTTAGTCTATACAATAGATTTTTTCTGTCTAAGACCACTGTTTGATGATACTTATTTTTATTTTAACATGTTTCTTTTACCACAATAACTAAATTATAGAAAAATAGTAAACATAATTTTAAAGTTATTTCATTTTATTTTCTAAAAAGAATAAAGATAAAAATATTAATGTAAATACAATAACTGAGGCAAATTAGAATATAATGAACACATGTATACTTATTAAACACATTTTTAGATGTTATCTTGAATCTGACTTCTTAAAATGAGTAATGTTAAAACATTTATAAAAGATGTTAATCTTTTAACATTTCAAAGTATAGTTTTGAGGACAACTATCAGGGAAAAATATTTTGATTTTTGAAAATATTTTTTATATAACAAAACTTTTATCTCATCTCTATGGTCTATTTATTAAACAATTAGTTTGACACAATCAAGGATGCCAAACGTTTTTGGCAACTTTTCTCCAGGTTTTAAAACTTCTTAAAGTATTTTAAAATTTACGTTTATTTTCTGAACTTAATTTTAAATAAAGTTTAATATAAAAAACTGTATGAAATAGTGTGGAAGCATTAAAAAGATATTTTACATATATTTGAAAGTGATTTCGATTAAAAAAAGCATTGTTTATGTTTACAATTTTTTAATCTTTTCAAAAGATGTTTTGTTTCTAAGACCACTGTATAATAAAACTAATTTCTATTTTTGCATGTTTTTTTACCACAAAAATCAGATACTATAAAGCTAGTATACTTAGTTTTAAAATTATTTAATTTTAATTTTTTAAAGAGTAAACATAAATGTATTTATGTGAATAATAAACGAAAGCAAATTAAATTATACTGATTAGAGATATAATTATAAAACATTATCTTTGATACTATCTTGACGCTGGCTTTTTTAAAATAACTAAGATTAAAGTCATTTACTAAAGATGTTAACATTCCAACATTTTAACAATTATTTTTAATGACAACTATCAGGGACAAATGTTTTGAAATATTGATAACATTTTTTATATCAAAACTTTTATCTCATCTATATGGTCTACTTATTAAACAGTTAATTTGATAAAATCAGAGATTATAAATATTTTTGGAAACTTTTATCGAAGTATTCAAAAGTTGTTTCAAAATTTTAAATTTTACATTTATTGTCTAAACTTTATTTAATAATCATGTTTAATACAAAAAATAGTGTGAAATAGTGTGGTAGCATTATATCGATATTTTATATTTATTTGAATGTGATTTTAATAAAAAAACATAAGTTTTGTTTATAACTTTTTAATCTATAATTAGACTTTTGTGTCTAAGACCACTGTATAATAATGCTAATTTATACTTTTACATGTTTCTTTTATCACAATAACTAAATGCTAGAAAACTAGTAAACTTGGTTTTAAAGTTCTTATATTTTAATTTTTGCAAAGATTAAAAATAAATCTGTTAATGTGAATAATATAAGAGATGCAAATTAAAATATACTGATTAGAGATATAATTTTTACAGACTTTTTTAGATGTTATCTTTAACCTGACTTTTTAAAATGACTAATTAATAAAAAATGTTTATCTCTTAAAATTTTAAAATATAGTTTTAAGGACAACTATCAGGGACAAATGTCATGAATTATTGTTAATATTTTTTTTTAACATAACTTTTACCTAACCCATACGGTCTTTTTAATAACAATTAGTTTAACACTTTTTAAGCACTTTAACACGTTTTTGGCAACTTTTTCACAGGTTTGTAAAAGTTTTTTAAGTATTTGAAAATTTAAGTTTTTTGCCTAGATTTAATTTTAAATCAAGTTTAATATAAAAAACTGTGTCAATTTTGATATAAACACAAATAAAATAACTTTTATAAAAGTAAACTATTGTGTTTCACCAGTGTTTTGTATAAACACTTATTATACGACTGGATTGAAATTTTAAATTAAAAAAAAACAAATTTAAACTATAAAAACTAGCTCATCTGTAAATGTACAGCAAATTATCTTTTTGCTTTAAAGTAAACTATCCAAAAGCTAAAATAATAAAATCTTTTTATCATTATAACAAGAGTAAATTAAATTATTAAACTTAAAATAATTTTGATGTTCTTATTAGCAATTTAACTGAAAAGCAATTACTCCTAAGAAAACAAACATTGATCGAATAGTTTTCAGTACTAAAGTTCAAGATGTTACATGATAATGTTTGTTTTCAAAATTTTTTTTTTTTGTGTTCTATATAAACATAAATTTTAAACAATTTAAGAAAAAGCTTAACATAAGTATCAGTTCTCTCTGACAAATTTCGTTATAGATAAAAAAATAAAATGCTCAAATGCTTTTTTATACACGTCCATTAAAAATACTAACATTTTTAATATACATTGAGTAGTGATAGCTATCATGTAGTTGCACTGTTGGCTTTCAATAAATCTTCCTTAGTAATTAAAACATCAGTTTATTGTAATTATATGTTCAATTGATAAAACTACAATATAATGATGTTTTTATTACTAAAAGAATATTTATTCAAATTCAACAGCGCAGCTATGTAAAGGATACCCAGGTTTAAACCTACTGAAAGCTTGTTATATGATGATTGAATCGGTGTGATTGACTTTTATGTTAATACAATTAATTTACATAAGTTTAACATTTGATCATAGAGCACAATTTATTAGACTTTGAATATTTTTTAAAGTGATAATTCAACAAAAAAGAAAAAAGAATTACAATCGTTGATAAGCTAAAACGCGTAAAATTTGTTTAAACAAAAGGGAAACATCTATTAAAAGGGTGTTTTATTAGTTTATGCCGAAGAGTAAATGCCAGATTGATAAGCAAATATAAGATAAGTTTTCCTTAAGTATTTTTTTTAATTTAAAATTATGACTATGTTATGTATTTGAGTTGTTAATGTGTTTTAAAAGCTTTTAAATGCGTAAAAGTTATGAAAAAAAGTAATTATTTTTTTTTTTAGGAAATAAGAATACTATTTTGATATTTTAAAATATAAATAAGAACATTTTTTGTATAGTAATTTATTTAACTTTAGAAACAATGTTTAAAACTTTGATATTTAAATAAAAGTTTAAAATAATCAGCTTTAATACTGAAATCAACTAAATATTCGTGTATATGAATTTACTATAATAAAATCGAAAAACGATAAGTATTATAATGTTTTTGGAATACCAGCCATAAAGTTTTAAAATATTTTAACAACCCATTATAATTTTTAAGTGTCAACAACAAAACAACATAGTTCATTTCAAGTAAAATTAACAGGTTTTAATGACTAACTAGGGAAATTTTAAAAACATTAGAAAATAAAGATAAATAATACTTTGTTATAAAAAAACACTAAATTGAACTTCACAAGTTTATAAGATTGTTTACAGTAACCTCTCGCATGTTTACGCACTCGTGATGTTACGCGCTCTCATTTAGTTACGTATTTTAGAATTCAAAAAATTCAAAAAAAAAAAGAAATTCAATTTCTCAAAACTCTTATGGCATGAAATTTCATTCCTACCTAAAAAACCATTAATATATCTTTAATACAATGCAAAACAAGTTTATCCTCATGTGGCAAAGGTCAAATTAAAAAAAAAGTTGTAGTAACATAAACAATTGTTATTATACAATTTTCTTATATTTTATATTTTTTTCAAAAAGAAGTCCATTAGAGCACCAAATGCATATTTTTGTAAAACATTATATAAACAAATTTTTATATAGACACCACACCATTTCTTAATTGCAAACAAATGCTTAACAATAAATTCAATTTACTAAGAAGAATAGATATAAATGTTAAATATCAAATAAGTCACATATAAATAAATTAAATCTACTTATTTTAAAAATTAGTAAAGTTATTATTTTATTTATTAGTATTATTATTTTATAAAAATTTAAATTCTTTTTTTCAATATGTGTATAGTTACCTTTTGTTTTTAGATTTAAAAATAAAGTAAACAATTAACTAAAAGTTTGAAAGTACCCAGTCTGCTTTTAATTAGAAGCCAATTCAAAAAAAAAAAACAGCATAGATAGTAAGTGTATTTTGTACCTCTCTTATATTTACGATCTCTCGTATATTTACGCACTTTTTTCAGTGGACACAATGTGCGTAAATAAGCGAGAGGTTACTGTAATATTATAAACAAAAAATTAGCCTTTTAAAATAAACTTAGTAAACAACCATTTGGTTGCAATTACAGTTATTTATATGATTAAATAATAAAAATTATTATAACTAAGATTTTAAAAAGCCAAATGACTTACTTTGTCATTTCGAACAAGTATTATAAAAAAAAGACTATGATCTTTAGTTAAACATAGTTATTTGACAAATTTTTATCTTAAAAGTCAATAAACAGTGCTTTACATGCATCATACCCTAAAAGTATAGGAAACGTAAATACAAATTATATTAAGATTATGAATTACTGACATTAATGCTATAGTTCTACTTTTATACAAAGTTATTTAAAAGTTTTTAGTAAGACATGAAAAAAATTCGTATCAAAAGTTTTAGAATTTCAAGTACTAAGTGATGAAACAGTCTTTTAAAAGTAGTTTCATCTACAAAAAATTTGTGTTAAATTAAAAGTTAGTTAATTTAATTAAATCATTAATTTTATGATTTATGTTGTTAAGTTTTTTTTAGTTGTAAAATATATGGTAAAATTAAATTATAAGTTTATTATTATTGTTGTTTATTATGATAATCCGGTACAATAAAAAAACAGTAAATATATGCTTAACAAGTGTTCATTAGTTTCATTTGTAATTTTAATAATACTTGATTTATGCTATAACTTAAGAAGGTTTAAGTAAAACATCGGTTAAAAATGAGATAAAAGTTAAAAGTTGTAAAAATTTAAAATTTTTTAAATGATAATTCACAGAAAAAAAAAGAATTACAATCGTTGATAAGCTGAAACGCGTGAAAATTGTATAAACAAACGGAAAATATCTATTAAAAGGGTGTTTTATTAGTTTATGCCAAAGGGTAAATGCGAGATTGTTAAGTATATAAAAATAATTCGTAGCACGCTTGTATTGCATATTTAACTTATAATGAAGTTTAATTTTCTATAATATGTTTTTACCTTTGTTTCGATTATTCTTTGTGTACTTTATACTTAAAGACGACAATCAAAGTTCTCAACTCGTTAGTAGTATTCTTAAGTAGTATACTTAAGAAGTTAAGTATTCTTAAAGAATTAATAATTATGTAATTTATTCAAAAAAAAGCCAATGTCTATGATATTTATTGTGACGTAACTTAGCTGTCTGTTATCTAAATTTATTTAGATTACGATTTTAAGTTACGCTTTTTATTTTATTAGTTGTTATTTAGAAGCTAGTTTTTTTTGTACATTATTAAGGTTTTCGTTTTTTCTTCATCAGCTAATAATTTTTTTCAATTTAATAATATGAAAAGGGATCTTATTTTACCTTGTATTTTCATTTTGCAATTTTACTTTAATTTATGTTTTAAATTTTAGATTGATGTGAAAAGTTAAGCTTGTTGTTAATACTACAATTCATAAAGCTGTTTGAATGGCATAATTAATTTTTAAAATTAATTTAAACATTTTTTTTTATTTTAAATCCGTTTAGTCAAATACCAAATACCAGATATGACTTGTTATTTAAACTGCCTTTTAAAAATGCCAGTTTTAGCATAATATTTTAAAATAACTTACCTTCTTTGTTAAGTATGTCGCTTAAAATAAATAAATATGAAAAAAACTTTATATACTTTTTGTGTGTACCCTAAAAAATTCATTCAACATAAATGATTTTTGTGCAACCTAAAACTTTCATGAATCCTAAAAATTATTGTGTACAGTAGTGTGCACACCAGTTTACACTTTAATGACCACTGTACTAGTTAATAAGAGATCGATCTTTGTTATAAACACTTTGTCTTTTATTTAAGTGATCTAAAATACATATATTATGTGAACAAAATTTAAAAAATTTACTAGATATTCTATAAGTCACATTTAAAACATAGTCGTTATAATAATTGAGGTTTACAATTTTTAAAATGAACAAAGTTTACTTATTAAAAAATTCAATAAAATATTAATACTAGACTTTTAAGTCTTAAAACTTTAATAATTACATTTTGCTAGCTGGCTTATTGTATCAATCATTTTTAAACACAAATTAAACGATGGGTTTGCCTTATATTCTTATTTAGGGTGCTTTCTCACACAAGGTAAGCTTATTTATATTGTTACAGTATCTTTAACATTATTTCAGTTAATTCGAAACTATACAACTGAAAAAAGTAATACATAGCTTCCACCAGCATTATGTTTTAACACAAGCTTTTGTATGCGTTTTTATGTTTAATGTAAATAATACTGGAGTGATTTTTTTTATTCGTTAATATTATAAACTTCAGTCCTAATAAATAAATCTAATTTTTATGGTAAAATAATTTGAATTTATCTAAAATTTAAATTAAAAAATGTTAATAAAACAAACAGAACCTTTTTCAAATACAACTTTAAATTATACAGAAAAATTTAAATATAAATTAAAATTGTTTATAAATGTTATAACTATGATGTTTTGAGCTACTTCAAAGATCAAAAAGCTCAAAGAAAATTATAAACAAAAAGCTTTATAAAATCTTTAGCTAAAGTGTAAAAAACAAAAGTATTTTGAAAAATAAAACAAACAAATAAGATTTGTGTATAAGCTTAAATATGCTGCTAGTTTTTAAACATAAATAAATCCTACTGTATTATAGATAATTTTTGCAAATGAAATCTAGATAAAGCTTAAGTATATAGATTAAATTTAGTAGTGTAAGTTGATTAGAATATAGTTTAATATCTTGATTAAGCTAATTACTAATTATTATCCAAATACTATAATATTTTAATTTTTTAAATGTATTTAAAAAAACTTAGAATAATAATATTTATAGTATTAGTAATTAATACTTTAGAAAAACTAGGCATACTTATTAGTTAAACTATTTAGAGAACTAAGTGGTAAATAAGCAAATTTAAATTCTATTTTGTTTAATTTATGTATAAATCTTAGTACACTTCTAACTTTCTCGAACTAGTTTTTAAAAGATTAAACTACGATATTTCAAATGGGTTTAAACTCATAAAACTTTGCGTTTGAAACGTTTTTTATGAACGATATGTATAATTATAAAGATATAACTTAAGACAAACTATTTTGTGCAAGTTTTATGGCTTTTATTGAAGTTAAACGAAGAAAAAAGATATAATTAAATACCAATAAATGAAAAAAACTAGTGTTAAAGTAACTCAAACTTTGTAAAAATATGACCAAATAAAATACTTTTGCTTTTAAATTATCAAAAATTTATGTTGTTAAATGATTTTAATAAAAAACTATAATTTCAACACAAAATTAGTTTGTATACATTTTAAGTACCTTTTTTTTTTGTTAGTGTATAAAAAACATTTAGTAAACTTAAACTTAGGATATACATAATATTTTGAATTTTCTAACAACGTAGAGAACTTAAGTTTCACCAAGAACTGAGAAACATCGCTATATCCTGAATATTTGCTATCTTTCTATCCTTGGAAACTAATATTGTCTCCTGAATTTTTGTGATGTTCTGAACTCTCGCTATCTCCTGTACTTTCGATAACTCCTGATTTTCGATCCAGCAGATTGCTCTGCACGAAGAAACACTCGAAGTCTGAGTAATTCTAATATTCTTGTATGCACCTACTGTAAGCTTTAACTGCTTGAACTCATCCAAGATGCGATGCCTGAGATAATCAGATCCAATTTTGTTCCTGAAATCGTCGAGCAGCTCTTCGAGAGCGTCGTTCTCGTTTTTTCCATTGGCAAAAAGGCAAACACCTAAATATTAATAAAGATGCTTTCAGATTCATTTCATAACCAGATTTAATAAGTTTAAATATAAAAATTAGGTACTCATTTCTTACAGTTATCTGAAAAAAATTACGAAGTAAGTTTTAGGTGCTTTAGGAAAAAATAAAACTGTTATATAAAAAAATAATAGAACTTATAAAATATTTGTAAAAACATACCTCTATAACTGCTATTTAAAATAAAGTTGATGAAAAAAGCTTTCCAGTAGCCGTCTTGGCTCATTCTGGAAATTTCAACTCTTTGCACTAAATTTGTCATTTTAGTCTGTAAAAAAATCAGTGAGACTAAACATTTTAACGTAGTTTAATAAACTATAAAAGTATTTATTTACACAGTTGATACTTTGCGTTAATTTACTAAATTAAAAAAGATTATTAGAAAAATGATCACAGAACTAGAAACTATAACATAAAGTTTAGTAATTTTAAACTGTTTAAACGTTTAAAATTAGCTAAAGCAAAATAAAAAGAATACAAAATACTAAAACTAATTGATAGGTACATCAAATCATAAAACTTAAAGTGCATAGAAAATGTATTAAAATATAAAGGTTTTATATCTAAATTCTAGCTGAAAAGTATCTAAGCTTTATTAAAATTTATTTAGGCATAATTATAGTGCTTGTGACCTGTAAAAACTGTGTATTAAAAACAGATGTTTGTAATTTTTTTTGTGAAATTTCCCATCTTACGTGTTTATCTCGTCAATTCAACGTTTTAAAGGTTTTAAGTAAACAAGAACACTATTTATTAGCACTTTGAAACAATTTTTCTAAACTTTGTTTCATATAAACTTCAGTAACTTCAAGACGTTAAAAGGTATATGTAGTGAGCGACTTGAAAATTGAATAATTTTATCGTGCACCAGGTCATAAACCATATATTTTAATAATCTTAATTTTGTAGTTTTATTAACTAAATAATATTAACTTCTTTTAACCAACTTATATGTTTTTTATTTTATTTTAAAGTATTAAAACCTTTTTTTTTCTACATTGATCGATAATTTACAGTTTTTTAAATATTCCTTGCACACTTCAAGCACAGTTTTCTTAGATACGAGGAGTTAATAACTACAATTTACCCATTTTAAATCAAAACAAACATCATTAATTCAATATTTAGAAACTTTCGTATCTTAATGTTTGGCATTCGAGACTACATGAAAATAATAATATTCGTTTAGAATATCTTACATGTCAACAGCTTTTTTATACAAACGTAAATTTTATAAGTTATTTTGAAAACGAAACTATTTAAATTGTATATGCAATCAAAAACCTTTGAATATAGTCAGAAAAATTAACTATGTTAGTAACTAAACATTTATTTATTAAAAAAATAATACAGTACTTATAATGTAACGTAATATTATTTTAGTATTGTATTGTAATACGTAAGTGTTTAAAAAAAATCCATTCTACAACTTATTTAGATTTGTTCAAATATGAATATTACGTAAAATTTGCTTATTGCTTTATTAGAGTTTGTAGTATACATTTTACTAAAGCTAACATTTAGACAAAGAGTTTATTTAAGAATAAACGAAAGTTAAAATATTCAAAACTAACAAAAATAGCTACTTTGCAATCTTAACATTTTTATGAACAATTATTTAATTTAAGTAAATGTTCCATGCCTTAGTTTATAAAGATTACAAGATAGAATATGTAATGTATTTAAGATAAACTATACAAATTTAAACTGTTTTTAAAACTTGCTTATATTTTTTATTTGTTTTAAATCAAAGATAAATGTTTTTAATCTAGCACATAAGGTTTACCCAAGGTACTTTAAAACAATTAAGATATTTTAGAATTCAAGTTACTTAGTACTTTGAAATATCATAATTGTTTATAATTCAATTAATCTTACGAATTTATTACGTTCAA
>NW_028140167.1:0-33574 GCF_965202585.1 Thalia democratica | reverse complement strand
GTATCGGGTCCTTCAACTGTACTTTTAATTAAGGTTTTGAAAAAAATACAACTCTTGGACACACTTGATTGTAAGATGTTTTTGTTAAGTATTTTACTTTGCTCTCAAATACACGTGTATTTAAGAGAAAAGTAAAAGACTTAACAAAAAAATACAGTTGAAGGACCTGATACCAGACCAAGACAAAAGTTGTATAGTGTACAAGTTTAATTGCTCTTGCGAAAAGAGCTATATCGGTCAGACTTCAAGGCACTTAAAAAACAGGACAAAAGAACATCTACCTGCTTGTGTTTTGAAATTCATTGAAAAAGAACCTAAAATTAAGACAACAGCAACAAAAAGATTTTCAGTTGCAGAACATCTAATAAATGATAAAGATTGTGCTAGGAAATATGACATATCCAGATTTAGAATAACCCATCATTGCAATAGTGTATTTGATATCGTGAAGTTGGAGACTATCTCCATACTTTAGGAGAAATCAGAATTGTGCAAACAAAAGGAATTCGATTACAAAAAGTCTTTATTTAGTTAAATTAACCATTATTTTTCCATTAGTAGTATTTGAGTTTAATTATTTATTAATTTACACTGATTATTTATTGCGCTTTATTACTTTGTTAGTTTTAAACTTTTTGTGTTTTTGTTTAGAAACTATTCATTATTTTAAATTTGTTATACTGTTAAGTTCTGACGAAAAGTAGTGTAATACGTATAAACTATCACATAAAAACTTGGGAGAGTGTTTCATATATCTGTTATGTATTTAAACTCTGAAAAGTTACTAAAAAACTATCAAGCATCTACAAATCTTACTAATAATAAGTCTATATGGACTACTTTGAGAAGTCCTATAATGACAAACAAATAAAAATCGAAGTTTAATTTATCACTAAAACTTAGATCAGCTGGATACGGTTCCAGACGTAGCAGTGTCTAAGATTTAAATTAAGGTCTGGATCTGGATCCCGATTGATCTAATGTAAAATAAAGATCCGTATCCGAATCTTTTGGATCCGGTAGATCACTTTATAAAAAATAGCTTAACTTTTGTGTTACTACTTTACACTTTTTCTAAATACATCTACATATATATACATACTTATGTAAAACTAATCTATGATAAATTTGAATACAAAATATTAAGCTAACAATTTTGCTTACAGGTGAAATCTTCTTGCTTTTGAAAAAACTAATTATCAAGGTTTTGTTTGTTTCTATCTTCGTAACCATGATATATTCCAACAATAATTGCAACTAAAAGTGAACCTGTGAATAGTTTTTATTACTTACAGTAAATTTTAAAGCTTGTAAAAAATAAAAAAAACGCGGTTTCGATATCATGCTTACTAAAAAAAAACCTTGGAAAAAATCAATACCATTAATTAAAAACAGTTTACAACTTTATAGCTATAAAATCAAAAATTTTGAAGAAATCATTAAAAAGTTTATCACGGAAAAAAAAAATTAAGTTATACAACAAGAAGCTAAATTGTTATACAAATAAAACTTACACCAAGCAATAAACAAATTTAAAACAAACCTATAAACAAAATCAAATCGAAACTTCCTAATTTATGATGTGTCATTTTTTGAGTAAATTAGAAATTGAAAAACCTTTGAACTTTTTAATAGTTTAACACTCCACTTTGTTCCTTCTATCCATAAGAATATATTTGTGTGTATGTTTTACACTGTAAACAGAGATTACATTAAAAGATAAGTTAAGTTAGCTTATAGAACTTTTTGTACGGACAACTAACTTATTTTTAGACTAAATATAAAAGACTAAATGTTGTATTTTGTTACATCATTATACATCTACCTGTTTTCAGCAATTAATAGGCTTTGAAAAACATACTGTTTTTAAAGAACTCAATTGTAATTTTAATTTTACGTCTTAAAAAACGAAAAAAATACTAAATTAAAATTTAAATAATTTAATCAAAAAAAAAAACAGATAAACTCATTAAACATAATAACTAAGGTATAAAAGTTAGTAGTTCGATGCATTAGATAAAGTTTGTTAAGTTTAGTTAGATTTTTACTAACCAATTTTTTTCAATTTCATTTAACATTTACCACTTGAGAATGAAGCTTGTATAGTTTTTAAAACCTTCCGATAATATTTTAACTATTTATATATTCAAAATATCGATAAGTCGTCAATGCTATTTAAAACGTTTCAAATATAAAGTAATAAATAAAAAAGTTAAAAAAGTATATTAATTGCAAGTAAACACAGACTTTGTTAACAAGCAAGAAATTAGTCTTTATTTGCGTAGGTTAAACTTTGTTAACAGTTTAAAAAATAAGTCTAAATTATGACGTTTGAACTATTTATTCATGCTTCATAATTTCAACTTATTTTTTAAACTGTTTAACTAACCAGATTTTTTTTAATTAATTTACCACTTGAGAATGAAGTATAGTTTTGTATACGTTTGTGAAGTAAAACTAAATGAGTAACTTCTACATACTTAGTTGCAAATGGTATATAGATAGTTAAGGTTTGTTAAATAAACAGATAAACAGATAAACATTTAGTCAACAACCATCAGTATTTAACTCGTCGTTAAAAATAGCTATAATTGCATTAAGTGGTAATTACTAAAGAATTTAAAATCTTTTAGATTTGACAAAACATATCACAACTACAATATATAACTAAAAAAGAAAACGCCTTATCAGTGAATTAAAAATGTAACACAATTGTAAAAAACTTTTACAGAGCACACAATTAACCAGTTAAATTTAACGAAGTAAGCAATACGTTCGAACAGACAAATTCTTTTGCTCTGCAATCAAATAAAATTTTTCTGTTCGACTGTATTATTTACTTCGTTAATTTTACATAGACCAATTTTTTGCTCTATTTAGTAAATTATTCTATTCAACTTTTAAGATTTGTAAAAATACTTAAAAAAAAAACAATTAGTCATAAGTATAAAAGTACTTCATAGTTTTGATATTTTACTTGTACTGCTTATTATTGTTTGAAAACGTCGGTTCAACCCACTAAAACTAAATAATCAAGTTAAGCAGTATCAAGTTTGCATATTTTTTGTTTTTTAATCACTTCTTTACACCTAGTAAATTGAGCAACGAATTGTAGTCATTAGTTTTTAATTTCAAAATAAAGTTAATAAATCTATTCGTTTAGATTTTGCATTTTAGTATAGTATTAAACCAGATAAAGAGAGTTATCAATGAAAAAAACTTATATAAATAACTCTATACATTTGAAAATAGTAAAAATTAAGTTTTATTTTAAAATATTGTTCACCAATTAACATTGGCTAAAACATGCGCATTAGAAAATCGAAAATTATAAATCAATAAATATTCGAATTTACAAACAGCGTCATTACTCATGAAACGTCCTCAAAGCACTTGAAAGCAAACAACTTTTACATTATAGCGATAAATTTTATCCAAACGTAGCAACAAATTTTAACAAGTTTTAACATTATATTCTAAATGGAATTTTTAATTCCATACGAAAAAAGTTACCCACATAGAAAAGGTATTTACAAAAAAGCTTTGATAGTTTTAATCGTTTTTGTTTTTGTTAATCGTGATTATAAGTCTCAGTAAAAAGAGTAAGGCTGATACAAGCACTAGTAAAATACCCGAGGTTGAAAATAAACCTGGTTTGTTTGACGATTTGAAAATAGGAGAAGTGGGGAATGTAAAAGATTCCACTGGCAAACTCACAGGTGACAAGATTTTGTTAAAGATCTCCGACAAAGGTAGTTTTTACTGAAAAATATGTTATAATTTGAATGGAAATAGTAAAGTTTGTCCTTTTTTGTTTTACTTATGAATCTTTAGTTTTTCTTAATAGTACAGCAATTAAAGATCAATACTTGAAATAAGAAGAAAAATGTAGCTTTTGTTTTTTTAATTTATTATGCTCAACTAGTTTTCTTAAGAAGCCTTATTCCTATACAGATTCATTAGATTAAGACTTATTTCATTGCAAAACAACTAAATATCAAAAAAACTCAAAGAAAAAACCGCAATAACTTTTAAGTATGTATACATATACACTTTTGAATAATACTTTTGTATGTAAACCAAAACGTATCAACTTAAAAAAATAACTATTCAAATTCAGTTTTTAAAGAACATAAAAAAAATTTAAAGTGTGCAAATCTATTAACTTCAAACACTGCGAAAACAAAACAATTTGTTCAAAGGTGGGCACGGAGTGAGGTTCTTGGTGATCGCGGATTGCGGAGGAGTTGCGACTCCTCCGTTCTACACGGAAGCTCAGATGAAGCTGGCACGCGCAATGGACGCCTACTCGCAACGAGCCGGTTCCAGCTTCATTCTCTCCCTCGGTGACAATTTCTCACCGGCAGGAGTTACGGACTTGAACGACAGGAGATTCGTTGTAAGTTGTTTTTGACACTTCTTTAAAATTTTAGCTGCTTAAACATAAACTTGTACACTTAAATCTTATTGAAGCTTTTATGTTGGAAAACAAGTAAAACATCTTGTTATTAATCTTAGTATTATTTTAGCTGTAAACTATGTGGTTTTGACGATAATTTTTTTTCAAGGAGTAGATAAAACTAGTTTTTAGAATAACCAGAATACAGAAAAAGTAGAGTTGACAAAAAAGAAAAAACTTGATAAATTAAATATACTGAAAATGAATGATATGTTAAATTTACTTTATTCTATCCGTTAGTAGTTAGTTATTTTATTTTATTTTATCAAAGGCTATTAGAAGTCTCAAAAGTTTTGAAGAATTAGCTCAATAACCTTTAAATCATCCAATGAATACAAAAAAAAGTAAAGTTTATTTTAAAATAGTCATTAAGTAAAATCTTTAGTCGTTTTAATAAGGAAGCGTTTATGTTCACAAACTAAGACGAATCAAATTTTATATTTTAAAATATTTCTTTAAGTTTTAAAACTCTAGAACTTTCAATTATATTAAAAATAAAACTTAATTTGTTGTTTTCTAAGATTAAAAATGAAAAACAAATACAAATTTCTACACTAAGTTTAAAACATTTTAAAAGCGATATATTATATGGTGTTCTAATTTATTATATGTTTTATAACAAGTAGTTTAGAGAGCTTTAAAAGAAAAGACGTTAATAAATATGAAAATAGTTTCAAAGCAAAAGTATTTGCTTTAGCCTCTAAAAATGTATACCAAACATAAAAAAAATTAAAAGTTTATCATTACCTAAACTTACTACAAAGCCACATTAATTAATGCGTTGTTTCTTTTTGAATTTTAGTTATAACTTTTCGTAGTTCAACAAAATTTTCGCATTTTGAAGAAATAATAGTATTAAACAGTTGCTAAGTTTTTATAAAACGTACATAAACATGGTTTTAAAGCACGAATAATAGCCATTATTGTTAAAAATACTACTCTAGAATAAATTTGATAGTTTTTTTTTAAAGTTATTAGTAACAAATTTATAAACGATTGTCAAAACAAGATGTTTGAGAACAACAACAAATAACACAATGCTATAATATAAAAGTAGAATATTTCAACAATATTGTTTACAAAATGAACTTCGGTTTTAAGAAATCTTTTAATTAAAACTTTGAAGAAATGATGACTTTTTAGCAGCTGCACCTTTTAGTAAAATGTTTTAATCGTAATATCGCTCGAGGTTTATTAAAACTGTTTTTGTAAAATACAATTTAATTTTATGTAGTAACAAAATCACATGCTCAGGTTTTGACCAAATTTCACTGCCTCTGTGCAAACCAATGAGAAATGTTCAAATTGTGCCCATACTGTTGTAAACATTCTTTAAGTCTCACAGAACAACTATTCAGCTTTTTTACTAGTTTTTGAAACATATTAAAGCAAATTTGAATAGTCAGTGTTTAGAAAATTTTTTTCATTATAATTATATTTAAGTAGCAAAGTCATGTTTTTATCAAAATCGAAAAAAATTAAGCTAAGCTTACTAATATTGATAACGCGAACATAAGAAAAACTTTATATAAACGCATTGCATTACTTGTGTTTAATAGTATTTAAATTTCCGTTATTCATTTACATTTTCTTCTCTTAAATATAACTAATAATTCGTTAGTGTCACAAAGCATTTTTTAAACCAAATAAGAAGTAGATTATCGATTTTACAACAACGAAGAAAACATAATAAATAACACATTTGAATGTAGTTTGAATACAGAAAAGGTTGCAAGCTTTTTAAAATAAATTTAAATCTAATGAACCTTGTGCACAATGAAGAAGTTGTTTTAAAGCTTAAATGTTTGTTTTACTAATCAAATACTTTTGTACTTTGAAATAAATATTGTTTTTGTCGTCTAGAAATTAAATAGGTTACTTTAAAAATAAATGATTGATTAAAAAAAAACTTGTGAGATGACAAAGTTATGGATTAAAAAAAGTAATTGAAAAATTTTAATTTACTTTAATACTAGAGTATATTGATAGTCAAAAAAAACTTTAATTTACTGCGATGTTTGAATATTTTTTATTGCATATATTTCTGTTGTATTTATATTGATTAATCATGCACAAAAAAAAATAATATATTTAACAGTTTTGATCCCGGAACTTTTAATTTTTTCACCTTAACATTTTACATAAAGTGTATGGTTATAATTACTAATTCATATTATGTATTTTAAACTCCTATATCTTTTTATTCATAATTCTTATAGAAACATTTGTACATAACTTCTTTATAAATATCTACTCTTTTAGAACCCTTTCGAATAGTTTTGTTAAATTAACATAGATAAACGTTTTTAGTTGTTATAAAAAAGTAACTGTAAAATTGTTGGTATAACAGTTCAACGAACTTGTTTTTTTGTTAAAAATTATTAATAATTATTATTATATTTAACACTTATAATATTTATATAATTTTTTTAAGCTATCGTCAGTCTATGTTATCATATTTAGATTTCTTTTGTTACTGCTACACAATTAGTACTTCTATTCAAGCTGTACTAAGGATTTGCCACTGGTCTACCCTATGCTTTGTTAGTACTTAGTATTCAAGTAAAAAAATTTTTTTAATTTACTCAACTAGTATTTTTTTTTTTGTATTCTAAGGACACATTTGAAGACCCGTTCGGGTTGCCCGGGTTGCAAGTACCATGGTACATTGTGGCGGGCAATGACGATTACAGAGGAAATATTTCGGCTGAAATGCAGTACAGCCAAGTTTCACAGTAAGTGTTTGTAAAGTATAGTTTTGTTTTATTAAAATTTTATAAACACAAAATTAATTAAATTAAAAAAGCTTACTTAATAAACTCAATTAGTAGTTCGTCAAGATATAAATTTAAAAATAATATTTTCGGCCTAAATTTAGCTTTGTAAATTTGTTTCATCTAACTTCAGTAAAAGGACTTGAAAATCACTGTTTAACCATAGTATTTAAATTAAAAGCAAAATTTTGTTTTTAAACGTAAAATTTTAACGTGTGTATAACATTTAAATATCAAATTAAATTCAACAGAATTAAAGTGCAACTTAACTTTCAACAGTTCAAAAACATACATTTAGTTTATAAACAAAGTTTTAAGAGTTTTTCAGTATTTAACTTTGTATTATGTATTGAATAAGCAACTAGCTGTTTTATCAAAAATAATTATATAATCAACCTTGTATAACTCAACTTCTATAAAAACTCAACTTTGTATATTACTAAACAAACAAATTTATTGTTTCACTTTTTAGACATAAAAACAAATATTATGTATCTCTTCTTATAAAATTAAACAAATTTAATCTGAAATAAATGCGTAATACGACTTTTAGACGGTGGAACTTCCCGAAAACTAACTATGTCTTATCTGGACAGTTACCCGGTAATAACGGCTTGGCAATAGAAATTGTCATGATAGACACAGTTCAATTGTGTGGGAAATTGTCACTAGATGGTAGGTTGAAACCACAAGGTCCGGAAAATATTACAGAAGCCGAAGAAATTTGGAAATGGATTGAAAACAAACTAAGTACAAGCGAGTTGGTTTGTTGCTAGAGTTTAAAACGCGTACTTATACTTTAAATATTCATTCTTAGTAATGTTTTTTATTTGACAATAAGTTCAAAGGCATTGTTAAAAAGTTAATCAAAATATTTTTATTTTTAATGATAAACTACTGTTTACTGCGATATGTTGATAATGTTAAAAATACCTGCAAAAGTTGCTTAGCTTTTACCGTTCTTTAAAATTTAAACTTTTTAGTCTTTCGTAATTACCAAAGTTTTTTATGATAAAATTCCAGGGGATCAAATTTTGTTTTAATTGTTTTGTTCGATATTTATATAAAAAAGATTAAAAAAATTTGAGCAGTTCTAATAATAAAATATTAACTTGAACATAGCCAGAGAAATTAAATCTTTTAAGTGTAATAAGATAAAGTATTGAGCAAACTTTTTGCCATTGTTTTAATAAAACTATCATAAATATTAAAACTGAAGTTCTGAAGCAAATTTATTGTAATAAACATACTTAAAATCAGTTCAACTAATAGAACTTAAACAAATTTTCTAAAAAGAAAAATGAAGCAGTTAGTAATAAACTAAGTTAGTCCAAAAGTTTTATGAGTTTATTTATCATTTTTACGAGGTTTAATAAAAAATCTACATGTTTTATAATAATTGCTTACAAAGTACATTCATGAATAAAAATTACGAAATTACTTTTCTTCTATGGCGTTGTTTTTACATGAAATTTAATTAAGTCATCTGTTTTTATTTTAGCTTATGTAAAAATCAATTTACAGCATGTGCGAACAGTAATAAAAACACATTCTATAAAACTTCCGTATGATTTTTTTTCTATCTGATAAATAAAAAAGTATTTGACATATGTTTGCATAATATTATTAAGCTGAAGTTGTGTAACAAACAAGTGATTCTATTGGATAACCTCAAACTTTGCTTTGATTGATTATTGGCCAATAAAAAAATGTGTATTGAGTTCAAATGATTTCGCTGCGTTGATTTTTTAGCAGCTTGTTTGTTGGACTTCGATCTCCTCGTTTGCAGACATAAATCACAAAATCATTCGGGCGTGCAAAAAAGTGAACTTCCTTAGGAAAAACATGTCGCTGCAAAACCGCTAGAACTCATGTTTGCGAGCGCGGCAGACAAAAACAAATTCCTTTTCTGATCCAAAGTCCAACTTCGAAGAACTTTCTTCCACTTGGACTTTCTTAATGACGTGCGGGTTGCACTGCTGCACGTGATATCAATCTCGTACCTGCTCCAAGTGTTTTTATTTTGATTTTTTTACACACGAAACGCTGTTTTCATTCAAGCGCGCGCCTGCTCATGTGACATTTCGCTTTCCGTGAAATTAAGATGAAAACAAGATGTTTGTTTTTGTATACACACACACTTATGCGATAATGTTATATTTTATTTCGCCTAGTATCTTCGATTAAAAGTTTATCTCTTTAAATTTTATTTTAAATTTAAAACTACAGTTGTTTTATTCAAAGCCAAAGCTTAATGTTATGTTTGAAGGTTTTCACTTGTTATCTAAAATACCAGTCAGCAATACTTAAACAACAACATGTGTTGAAATAAAATTAAAAAGTAACTTAAAAATAGAAAACACGCACATGTTAACGATTTGTTTACATGAAACTTTTACACTGTTTAGAAGTTTTTAATTATTAATTTTAATTAAAATTTTCAGTTAGTATTTAAACTAAGAATTATTGTTCAACAAACTTTTTAAATATTAAACTTTGCTCTTAAATAGTAAATTTAAAATTTTTGTAGTTAACTGTAAGAAACCTTGTTTGTATAAATTATCTATTTTGCATATAATCACTTAGTTTATAGTAAGAAATTTTTTAAATTATAAATATTAAAATTATTTCTAAAATAAGCGTATGCTTTTAAAATCAATTACAATGGCTAACTTTAAAAGCTATACAGCGAAAATGATTACATTATTTTTATTTTAGGTCCGTTATAAGACTCATAACATAATAAGCAAACTAAAAGTTAATATAACATTTGTTTATGTTTTTTATAAAAATTAATTAAAAATATTTCTAAAAATTGTTAATTGTATGCAATATCACAACTATTAAGCTTTAATAATAACGTTAAACTGCATCCTGATGAATGACTCGATAACCGAAAGACTTTTTCGTACACTAGGTCCTTGGACCAAACTTTTTGAGCGCTTTTTTTCGTTCAATAAACAATAACAACAATGCTTCTCATAACTTTTACTCACTTAATTTGTGTTATCATTTTAAAAAATAAACAACTTTTTTTTATTTTTGGCAAACAGTTCAGATTATCTGATAGTAGCCGGTCACTATCCAGTCTACTCTGGCGGCATGCACGGAAGTACAAAGTGCTTGCAGGAGCGGTTGCAACCCTTACTAGAAAGATACCGGGTTTCGGCTTACATGAGCGGCCATGACCACAGCATGCAGGTTGTGCAACAGTAGTAGTGTTATTAAATTGATTAATAAAAAAATAAGCGTTGATTTTTTGACAACTTCACGTTTCGCTGGGTTTCATACACTCCGATGATATAAAAGCTTATATGTTCTGATAAAAAAACTCTGTTATCACAATAAAAAAAATTATTATTGTTGCTAAACTAGTTAAGGATTTGTTTTTGTTAAAAAATTCAACTACAACTATTAAAAAAAAAATTTTGTTAGCATTTAGCTTGGCTGTAGTATTAATTACTTTTTGTAAATAAAACGTTTCTTATTCACTTATTAACAGGAAAATTTTTGCATAAAAATGTATATCAACTTGTTTAATGCATATAAATACATATCAAAAGCAAAGTTGCCATATTAAAGTACCTATTTAAATAAACTAAAA
Organism: Thalia democratica; assembly: GCF_965202585.1. NCBI lineage: Eukaryota > Metazoa > Chordata > Thaliacea > Salpida > Salpidae > Thalia > Thalia democratica. The sequence goes on along the minus strand of NW_028140167.1, from coordinate 22,737 downwards.
ACGCTTATGCTAAGAAACTTCTGTTTTGTTTGCCTATTTTAAACTTAACACGCATTTAAAATACATTTGATTGTGCATTTGTATCTCTTATTAAATGTTAGATTTTTAAATTAAATTTTCTTGTTTTAAAATAATATTTATATGTTATGTTTGAAATTTTTTTAAAGTTATAAAAAGTTTTAAAGCAATTAAACCATTTTTTGACATTTTAGCAAAAATTAATTTTTAAAACAGTTTAGATTTTTACTATCAATAAACCTTTAATTGTAGTAAAGAATTTCTTATATATAAAAATGCTTCATAAACAAAAGCAACTTATAAGCATAATAAAAAATAAACACATAAAGCTACTAAACTTGAAATAGAAACAAAAATTACACATAAAACTAATCTTTGTACTCATTTATTTAGTTATGCAATACATTACCACAAAGGTAAATTTTGAACTCATTTTACTTCCATCAACTGTATCGAAATAACTCACACAAGTTCAAACGTACATAACAACAACCGCTAAGTGATCGAGTTGAAATGACATTCGTACACGTTTCTGCGTTCAATTTGAAATGACACTCAGCTAACACCCTTACTTCTTCCGCAGCACATAAAGTCGCCCGGGTCGGGCGGCGTCCACTACTTTGTCACCGGCGCCACGTCGCCGGTCGAGGACAAGCTGCAGCACCTGGACGGCGTGTACAAGGACACCAAGTTCTTCTGGACCAACTACCTGGACCACGGCAAGGCGGCGTTCACGTACTGCGAGGTGGGTGAGCGGGAGATGAGGGTCGAGTTCGTAACTTCACAGGGGGTCGTCATCCACACCGCCACCCTGCTTCCGAGAAACTGAAGCTGAAAGTTCATTTAGTTTTTATGGCTCGAGTAGTAGTTTATTGAATTTGTTACTTGTGTTTTTAACCGCAACTTTTTTTAACGAATTTTATGTTGTTTTCTTTATTTATATATATTTATATATATTTTTAATCGTGATACAAATGATATAAAAAAAATAAATGATTATTCTTTAAAATATAAAATAATAAAACTTCATATAGAATTAAAAACGTATTTTATCTTTTATATACCAAAAGTTATTCAGTTTTTTAGTACCAGCTAAGTTCATATAGGTAAACTTTTAAAACATTTTATATATTTTAGCGCAAAGTAAGACGATAAATAGATTAAAAGTGACTAAATAAAGTTAAAAAAAATTAAGGTAAAATTGTTAACATTTTAAGATATTTTATTTTTCTTAATTCTGTGCTTACCATATGTTTAAACTTTGCTACTCTATTAAATTATTATGATATTGTATTGTTATAGAAAAGTAAGTATGGTAGTTTTTTTTCTTATGATAGTTTTTGTATTATATTTATACATTTAATAATAAAAGCTATGTAGTATTTTTAAGTTAAAAAATCCGAAAAATGAAAAATCCTACTTATGAAAAACTTGAACAATTTTTTCTCAAATAAATGATTAATAGTCTTTCTTATTGTCGTACAAAGTTTTATCAAAGTTAAAAATTTACTTTATACTAAACTAGAACAAACTTTTACGAACTATTTTTATAAAACTCTAAGACTTAATTAATATAATGTTTGTTATATGGTTAATACAAAAAAGAGAAAATCAAGTAAAACGACAAAATATTTGTTACAACGTACTTATTACTTATTTAATATATTATATTAAATATATTTACATTAGATATATTTACAAATATTAAAATGGTAACAATTCTATTTTTATTTGTTAGACTAGTCTGTTTCATTGCTTAAAAAAGTAAACTTATCTTAGTCTGTATAAAACATATTAATTGCTACTAATAGAATTACATGGTGTAATGTTAATAACTTAAACTGCAAAATTTAAATACACCAACACTTTAAAGAAATAAAAGTACTTAAACTTGTTTAAAACAAGTTATTCACTTTACTAACTTTAGAGAAAAAATCAATCAGCATTTTTTTGTTCTAGTTAAGTATAAGTTTAAATAACTAAAGTTCAATATACTTAAATAAAATATTTTTTATGCTAACGTTAATTCAAACTTGCTAATTTTTTATAGAAAGTTATTATATAATTGTTTAGTCAAAACACAGCTATGTTTATATATATAAGTAAATAAATGAAAAGTGGAATTTTTGAAATTATTTCTAAATAGTTTATTAAAAAAAAAAAAAAAAACTTTTAAAACTGCAATTATAAAGAAAAAAAAGTTTTAATTATTTTGTTTTTAAATGTTTTCTACATGCCTAAGCCTGTTTTTTGTAATGCGTTTGTTAACTTGGATTGAAGGTAATAAATCATTAAGATAGAGTATTTTTTACATAATTTTTTTTTAATAAATTTTACGGTTGTTATTACAAAAGTCATGTTTCATAGTTAGTGACCAATACAAATACGTTAAAGTTTAAAAATAATACGTTAAAGTTTAAATACGTTAAAAAAATTCAAACTTTTAAATTAAAAGTTCTAAATCATAATTGCGTACTATTAAAACTTTTTTGTTTTTAAAGTTATACTACAAGTTTAAGTTTATAAAAAAAAATTAAGATGATAAGTTCGACTATTTTAAATAGCAAACATGATGTTTAATATCTTAAAGTTAGACTAGTACATAAAAATAAAAGTTAAAAACAACTGCAAACAACCAATAAGCCTGCAATCGTAATAATACCACAAAGCGTAATACAGTGTACTCGCTTAACTTTTGTGGTTAAAATCTCAGCAGTAAATTACCTTAAAAATTTCGGAGTTCATATTGGTTTCAACATCTGTTTGCTCTTTTTACTTTCTCTAACGACTTCCAGTCATTGGAATATTATTTTTATGACATTATGCAAATAAGAAAAACGCTTGTTTACCCGAAATCATGTATATGCAGACTTCTTTAGTTTTCACACTATTTTAAAAAGTTTATAGTCTTTAAAAATACTTTCTGTATAACTTATAAACATTTCTAATAGTTTCTTCTTTTTTTGCGTTTCTTAATTCATTTCACCAATCAACTTTATTGCAGTTATAGTTGTTTTCCGTTTGCAGAACAAATACAACACTTTTGAAATTTTCATTATATAAATATGTATTTGTAAACTTTTTTTGATACATATTTTTTTTAAATTGATAGCTAACTTAGTACATGATACAATAAAGATTAAGTCATAAACTATTTTTTTCAATAATAATTGTAACCAACTAACAACTTGTTTTTAAAATAAATAACTTTTGAAATAAAGATAAAGTAGTTGTCTATTCAAAAACAATATACATTTCTTAATTTCTTATCTCATGTTTTTAACAAACACTTGTATTAAACAACAACTGAGATTAAATTTGTTATTTATAGATAATATTTCTAATATTGATATTTCAAAATACTTTTTTAATAATTTTGATATATCAAAAATAACACTTTATTAAACCTTTACTCTTTTTTATAATACTAGTTTTTGTCAATCAGTTATAGTTTTCAATGTATTAAGGCAATAAAAATAACATTTGTTGTTTAATTGTTTTTTCAAAGGTTAGTTTTGTCCAAATGATCGAAATAGAAAAAATCATCTTTAAAATTGTGCTTTTAGGCAGAGAAAACTTCGATACAGATTGGATTTAAGTAATGCTAAAAAACTTTTTTGTATTTAATTATTAAAACTTTATAACATATACCGGTGATCAAACAAACAGCTTTTTTGTTAAAATATATGTGTATACATTCTATACAGTTTGTTTAGTAAACATGCTATTTCTTAAAATCCCTACGTTATCTACTAAAGTTAAAGTACTTTTAAACAAAAAATTCATCAAAGATTATTTATTGTAAATAAAAATAACCGTTTTATGAGTTTTTTTTTGAATAACTTTTGTTCAACGAAAAATCTCGGTATAGTAGTCGTACAAAGGTTAAATGAACAACTATAGAAATCTATAGAGAAATAAAAAGTGCTAGTAAAGTTTTTTTTTAATTTTAGCATTGTTTCATAATATACTATAACTATCTTAATAAAATCTATAATTATTTGCAAAATTATACTTATTTTCAAAATTTTAGACCAAACTATAAGCATATTAAACAAAGTTAAGCAATAATTATTTTCTATTGATTTTCTAATTATCTCTACCTTCTCTTTCTACATAAACAAAGCCATGCGTATTTACACATGTTCTAAAAAATTCTGTAAACTTGTATTAAATATTTATATAAATTTTCTAATAAATTAATTACAATGGTTTTTATGCAACCTAAATTAAAAAAAAAAAAATTTTTTTTTTTTTTTTATATTTATTTTTTTTACAATCCATCTTAATCAATATCTCCATGGTACTTACGATTTTTGCTAATAAAGGTTTAGACTTGTGCAACGTGCGTATTTCAAATTACATCGAACATTTTAAACTAAGTAAAGTTTTTGTCTTACATAAAATAGAATTTTTTTAAGATTTTAAAGCGAGTATTTTTTAATAAATATATATGGTGATCAATCATATTTGAAGATTTCACTGAACTAATATTCGCTGCAAAAAAAAAAACTGTTCTTACTTGGTGTTAATATGTAATGTTTTTGTACTTAACTATTGTTGTATATAGTTTTTTCTTAACTAACTTCTAAACTAAAAAGAGTGCACTATACTTTAAAAGAATCTATTCAAATTTTGTAACAAAAAACGACAAAGATCAATGATAAAATGCTTTGTAAAGCCTTGACAAGACGTTAAAATATATCCGTGGTGTAGGACTCTATAACCGAAAGGTTTTTGCATGCATTAGGTCCAGGACCAAATATTTTGAGCGTATTTTTTTGTCGTTTAATAAACTATTGTGGAAAACTGGAATTTTTTTTCTGTTTACTAAAAAAATGAAACAAGTTACATTTTTAAAATAAAGTTAGATATTTTTTATCTATATACTTTTAAATTGTATAACATAAGTTTATCTAATACAAAACATTTACTACACTAATGAAGCAATAGAATTAGTATAAAACTTTAGATCTATATCTTTTTTTCAACGTTTTGTTGCATTTAATTTACTTTTGCTTTCTTTATCTATAAAACATACTTAAAGCTTCATGTTTAGCTGTATACAATAAATATATTTTAACTAAAACTTAAACTTACAACCGAAAATCATGTAAAAATTAACGCAATGAGTGAAATATATAAACACTATTTAAAAGTTGAAAATTACTTAAATAAGTTTTATATTTTAAGAATTCTTTTTATATGGATAGTATAAATATGAAAAAATAATAAAATTATTAATTAAAATAGTTATAAATTAAGATTTATTTAATTTTCAATTCAGAAAAAATACAAACCAATTATTTATTAATCAATTTCGTCTTTACAGTTATAAAGAGCTTGTTATTTATTATTATTATAAATTTATTTTAATAGTTTTTATTTTTAGGTCAGAAACTATTTATCAAACTTTAAAATTATTTGTTTAGAAACCAGTTTATGGCAGTTGGCAGACTAATTAGATTAAAATGTAGTACATTACATAGTTAGCCTAAATAGTTTGTAAAATATTTTATTTTAAGTACTAATTAAAACTTAAATTTCAAGTATCATATCAGCTTTAATTTTACTCTAAAATGTTGAAAGTTTTGAGTTTTAAAGTTATATACCTTTATAAGATACAACAATATCTTTTTTTTTGCGTTTTCAATCGAGTTTTTGTTTACAGACACATAATATGTTTTTTTCATTTAGATATACATTTTAAAACATGTTTGTTTATATGAGACTATTGCTAAATAAATGACAAATAAAAATTAATGAGGTAATATTTCCTAGGAGAATTGCTTTAAACGATAAGTGAAATTGTTGATGTTGAGCGAATCAGGAAGTATCTAGAAGCTATCATACTTAAATTACCTTGTTAAGTGAACGACAAAATAGAATTAAGTAATAGTTGAACAAATAATCACCTAATTGTTTACCCATTGAAAATATTTTACAATTATTAGTTTGTACTTTGATTTATTTGCTTTAGCAACAAGGTTAGTACACAAAGCATTAATTTTAACAAAAGTATTTGTTTTTATTTGATAAAGATTAAAAATATCTGTCTATTATTTATTATCTACAAATTTCTAAGTATAATTGTTCTACTCTACGGTTTTTATTTACATATAATTAAAAATGTTTCAGTTCTAAAAATTTAATTAAACTAACCAGTTTTACGACCACAAGCTTTAAAAATTTTTTTAATTGAATAGTTTTAATAGAATACATAAGCTAAACAATTCTTTTTAACATTTTAAATTAAAAATATTTAACTGTTAATGTGTTATGATTTTCACGTTTTCATAACTTTTTGAGTTTATTTTTATAGTTGTGACATAACAAATTTTGAATGTTTTGTTGTTAGTTTATTTCTTAACCCAGTTATTTAATTTTGTATAATATAGCTTACTCACATAATTAAAAAAATAATAATAAAAAAGTTATATATGCTAAGTTTTTTACATGAATATTCCACAAAAAAAGTAGTTTTCAAATGTACATGTTTTTAACAAATTTGTTATAAAATATTTGTTCTAGTTTAAACAAAAAGTTTATTACTCTTTTAAGTTTATTATGACCTTTTTAAGACTAAAATCTGTGAAATTATAATTTTAACGTTTTCAAATAATTAAACAGTTAAACTTCTTTTATATAAGCTCCATAAACATAAACAACTTATTTGACTTAATAGGATCAAGACAAAAAAAGTCTATATAATGGTTTACACCAATTTTACTAGTAAAAAAAGCTTTGTGTGATAATTTATCTTGTTTTAAAAAAGAACAAACACATAAATCATAAATAATTGTTTTATATTAATATATTTTATTTATATCTTCATACGTACGTATATACAATTTCATGCGTTTCAAAGTCCATAGACTTTAAAACATATAAATAAAAAACATTTTTTTAATGTTCTCGAAATTGATTTAGTTGCTCCGCATTATGCAATTACGGTTGTATTTTTTTTTTGAAGCTGCGACTTCTCTCTCAAAACATTATTTTAAGTCACATGCTCTGTATCAAAGTTCAATTTCACCGTATATAAGGAATAAAATCTGTTCCAAGTCAAACACAAGTTTTACAAAGTTGATCAGTTCATTTTATAGAAAACGAGTGAATATAAAGTATTTAAATTCAAGAAGAACTGAACAAAAAGAATGAGAGTTCACGCCTTAACAATTAGTCTACTCGTTTTAGGAGTGCTAATAAGTAGAGGGCTAGCCAGTAAGCATTTTTTTATTTATTAAAGTAAAATATACAATTTTAAGTTATCTTAAGCTTTCATGATTTAAGTTTTACTTTATAAAAAATTAATGTTTTTTTTATATTTTGCAACAAATTTGAAACATGTTTTAAATATTAATTAAGTAGAAGACTCAGTGTTTTGTGTTTATAATTTCTTAAACATTATTGAAAACTAACTAAACTTAAGTTACTCTTAACTAAAAATAATTTTTGAAATATAAGTTTTTATTTCGTATTAGAAGCTAGGCGTTTCAATTTTACTGCTATAAACATAAATTTCAAGTTAAATTTTAATCAGTAAATACAAAGTCAAAAAGTTATTATTTTCTAAATAAAAAAAATCCTTAAAAATAAGTTATAAAGTTTGTACATATTTTATTTTTAAAAGTAAAATAACGTAGAAAAAAAAAACATGTTTTAATAAGAATTAGTAATTAAACGACTGTTTACAAGGTTAGGTTCAGAATTACACAAATATCAAAGATTGTTTTGTTTTTGAAAATCAAACTTGTTTGCAGCAACTTTTTAAAGTTTTAATATATATATATATATATATAAATAGCATTTTAAGGGTTTTTGTTTTTTAGCTATTTTTCTTAAAACAATGACAGCTTGTTTTAATATTTCAAGTTAAAGTTACAAATTATACAGCTACTCTGAAACATAAAAAAAAACTAGAAATTTAAGTAACTAGCTAGATTATAAATATATTTTTTGAGTTTTAGCTTTAAACTTTTGTATCAACCAAAAACTAAAATAAAAAAAGAAAAAGTACAAGCGTGTAGAAAATACATTAACTTAAAATCGCTAAACTTTGTCGTAATGTTTTAATGTTTTAGCTTTATCTAAAGAACATTTTAGAGAGTCTTTAAAAGTTGTACATATAGTTGATAATAAAGTCTAGTTTAAAAGATAAGCTTAAAAATGATGAGTTTTAGCAATTAAACGATTGTTTACAAGCTTAAGTTTAAAAAATACACAAACTTCAAAGATTGTTTTCACTTGCAGACTAGACTTGTTTTGAGCAATATACTAAAGTTTGATAGATATAAAATGTTGTAAATTTTGTATATTAGCTATTCATTGAACAATTACATCATGATGTTATTGGAAATTAGAAATTAAAACAAACAGTTATTTTTAAAATAAAGTATTACTTTTCTCATATAAAAATAATTTCGACTATTATTTTAAAATAAATATTTTAAAAATTTATATAAATCAACAAAAACCATTTTACATAACTAATTTAATTGCAACTGTGTTTTTTCTTACAGTTGTTTTGGTCTTTGCTCTGTAAACAAGTTTATGGTGATTAAAAAATTTCATAACTTTTCGTTCATAACTGAAACACTGTATAAAAATAAATTTGATGACATTTGATAATTAAACGAATGTTTACAAGGTTAAGTTCAAAATTGCACAAATAACAAAGTTTATTTTGTTATCACAAACCAAACTTGTTTTGACGCATCTGTTTGTTTTTCGTAGATATGAACTTTTGCTTATCTGAGTACGCGTTCGGAGCAAAGGTTGCTGTGAGAGAAAACGCTGCCGTAAAACAAATATTACAAATGAAAAAATATTTATCTTAATTAGTTTTCGTTCTCTTCAACAAATTTGTGCTTAAGTTTTGAAATATCATGTAAATAAAAACAACAAAAAACGTAATAAACTTGAGCAAAACAATATAGAAATGAAATCTATTTAAAAGTTTATAAGTATTTTAATAGCGACATTTATATAGAGTATTTATTAGTTTAGCATTAATTAAATAGTCAAAATGTATTAAAATATCTTGACTTTACAAAAAAGATTTTGAGTTTTTATAAGATTTGTCTATATTTTTTTTTACTAATACTACTTTTTAACAATTTACAGAATCAGTGGATAAAGAATGCTCAATAACATGTCCAGGTCAGTCATACAAAATCTTAAGTTTAAAAAATATTTTTAAATTTTTGTTATTCTAAACCTAATTTATGTAACACCATTTTTTAAAGCAATCAAAACATTTCTTATGAAATTCAATATAATTTTGTTACAATTATTTAAATAACGTACTTGATTAATAAACATACTTATTACATTTATAAAAATATCTTACTAAAGTTTTTTAGTTCAGTTTATGTTTCATTTAAATGTGAAAGTACTTACGCAATGTATTACTTATCGACCAAAAACATTTTTAGAAACATTGAGCTCAAACTTTAACTACGAAGTTGGCTACACCTACAACTACAACTACAGAGCAAATGTCCAATCATCGTTTTTTCAATCAAAAGAAAATTTCAATGAACTCAGTGAAGTAACAATCCAAGCCCAGTGTGCGTTGGACATAATAAGTCCTTGTGAGCATACATTGCGCGTAAGTTATAGAACATATATTTAAAAACTGTTGGCATCAAGTTGTTAAAACTTTACATTTTCACAGATATTGTATGCAAACATGAGCAATCCAGATCAGCCATATTTGGACTACTTAGATTGGTCGAGGACTTTACAACTTGAGTCTCTTACCTATGCTTTCAATGATGGCAAAATTGGTAAGCTTTGTGCGTCCAACGAGGACCCAGAGTGGGCACTGAACATTAAGAAGGGTATCTTGTCCTCCTTACAGAGTTCTTCGTCCCATGATTCTGGAATGTACAAAGAAGTGAGCTGTTTATTCTATTTTAGCTTATTTTAGTTATACTATTTTTCAGATGTTTCTTAAAAAATGACTTATTACTTAATTTTACGTAATGTTATCATTTAACAAATTTATTACATTGAAAAATACAAATAAAATTACTCACAAGTATTTTTTGTTTAGACTGATATCAGTGGTGAATGTTTATCTAGTTATGATGTTAACTATTTGGATTCCAACACAAGGGAAGTAACTAAAACTAAACAATTTGAAACTTGCCAAGAACAAAGTAAAATGCTGCTATTTTCTCAATTTACTTCCTACGACAGCGATTCAGTATGCTTTTTATAATTTTTCTAAATTTAAAAATAAATAGTTTTTTTTGAGCGTTAAATTAAATATCAGTAAAACAAAACTTTTATAGCTTTCTTAAAATTTTAAAGTAAAAATTAAACACATTTTTTTGTAATATTTTAACCTGTTTTAAATTTTCTTTAAAACGCCATTAACTTATATACTGTTTATAAATTTATCAATGTTTATCAAAAACGATATATTTTTAGGAACGTCAGCGTCTCATGCACCAAGAACAAAGGTGTGTTCAAACAATCAAGAATGACGTCATTACTGAAGTAAACTGTCATGAAGAGCACGTGTTCCGCCCTTTCAGCTCAGAACAAAACGGAGCTAGAACTAGTGCTACTAAAACTGTTGAATTTGTTGATAGAGAACCAATCATGTCTAACAATAGTAAGTCCAAATATATAACAAAATCTGCTATCATATAAAGTTTAAATTAAGTTGATATTTATTAAAATCTTTTTGGTAAACAGTTAAACTAAGAATTTTTGAATAAACTAAAATATTACAGTTAACTCCGGATACAAAACACGTCAAAGTGATTTGAAATTCGAAGAAGAATCTACCTCTGAAAAGCAAAATGACATTTCTCAAATCAAAAGCTACCTTTTTGAAATGTGTGAATTCCTCCATCAACATTTCTATGATTACAATAAGATGAGCAGAAAGTTCAATCATATGGTTTATCACTTGAGACAATTGGATGGTGCGGCAATTGCTCAAGCATACGAATCACTTGAAGGAGTTTGTCCTACTCATAATGACGTCATCAAGTATGAGCTTTTAGAGCTATTTTATGTAGTTAGTAAAAGTTGAAAATGTGCACACAAAAAACATTTTCACATATTTTAAGATACGCTAGCTTAGTTGAAAACACAAACTAGAGCTAGTTATACAATTAAAGAAAATACAATTTAAAAGAGTTTTGTTTTCATCAGGAACGTATTCACGGATGCACTGAAGTACTGCGGCGAAGAAGGATGTGTGCAGTTTGGTGCGAAACTGATTGCTCAAGGCGTATTGGATGATTCAGCTTCCCTTGACTGGCTTATTAGCATCAACTTGGTTTCAAACCCAACACCTAAAATGTTGGAAGGACTCGTAGTTAGTCATTGCTGTGATAAGAGCGATATAATAAACATGACTATATGTACTTCAATTGCTAAAGAAGTATATATAAATAATTTCTATGATAAAAAACTATTTCAACAAAACTAATTAATAATCATATTAATAAATATTTTTCTTAGGATGTGTTGGAATCTGGTAGATTGAAGGAAGAATCATACTTGACAACTGGATCAGTTATTTACGGAATCTGCAACTCACAAAAAAATTGTATTAGACATACCTCAGTAAACGATGCCCTGAGTTTTTTTGAAAAGAAGCTAGGTAACAACTGCTTCACACCTAACGACCAACGAAAGCAAGAAATAATTCTTGCATTGAGAGCTATTGGTAACGCTGGTACCGCAAACTCTGTCAGTACTGTTGCATCCTGTGCAACCGAAGACCGTAACGACGTCGAAACAAGGGTTGCTGCCATCCAAGCTCTGAGAAGAATGCCTTGTGGATCCACTAAGTTTTTTGAAAATCTCGTTTTTGATTCTAACCAAGATTCAGAGATCCGCATAAACGCATACTTAACCAGCATGAAGTGCCCAACTACAAACTTTATGTCAAACCTCATTGTAATGATGGATGATGAGCCTAGCTTGCAAATGTCTAGTTTTGTATCAACCCACATAAGAAATCTTATCTCTTCAAGCGATCCTCTCAAAGGTTATCTTAAACCGTACCTAGTTGAAGCTGAGTTTATGAAAGTTCACGACCTCGACCCAAGAAAATACTCTCACAACTATGAAACGTCTTACTTCTCGGAAGTACTCAATGCTGGTGTTAATGGTGATGCCAACATAGTTTTTTCACCAAAGTCATTTGTTCCAAGAGCCGCGTCCCTAAACCTAACTCTTGAACTGTTCGGGCAAGCTGTGAACATTTTCGAAATTGGAGGTCGTGTTGAAGGAGTTGAGAATATTCTGCAAGACATTATGAAAGAAAAAACTTTCTTACAAAACACCGGGATCGGTAAAATTTTCGGTTCCAACGAGCCTGAGGAAGAAGATGAGAATGCCGAAGCAGATGAGGAAATAGACAGTTTCGCTTCTGACTCAAACGTTAAAGCAGCCACTAACAAGTACAAGTCAAACGTGCAAAAGGATCAGTTCAGCGCTTCCTGGTACATGAGAATGTTTGGAAATGAAATGAAATACGGAAACAGCAAATACCCAAATTTTTACCAACAGGTAAATGACGAAGTGTCATCTATTGTCAGTGACATTGCTAATGGCCGTGAGTTCAGATACCACAAAGATATGATGTTGATTAGCACAGATGTTACTTTGCCAACAATGATTGGTCTACCATTAAAAATGGTAGTTAACGGAACGGCCAACCTTTCTTTTTACGGAACTGGTAAAATGGACCTAAGCGCTCTCCTAAGCACAAGTCCTAAGCTGTCAGTCAATGCAGAGTTTTATCCGAGAGCATCAGTCGTTTTCAATGCAGCAATGACAGTTGATTCTCATATTACAACTACAGGAATTCAAACCGAATCTAGCGCTCTTAACTCGTGGAAGCTTTCTGCAGTTGCTGACTTAACCAGCTCAAGAAGGTTTTCTATGAGAATCGGAACACCAGAACATTACTTCCCTGTTTTCAAGTTTTCTCACAAGCTTAAGACGGTTGAAAACCAGTTTAAAGAAGTTGATGATTATCGTTACTATTACTATGAAGACGTTGACGTACAACGAAATTGCTTCGATCTTTTCCTTGGTGAAGAAATTTGTGAAATAAAATCTTCAGAAAACTCATTATTTCCTCAAAACGGAGTGACGTTCTACCAGGTATACTTCAACTCTGCACCCGGTCGTGAATACTACTCTTTGGACATGAGCTACGACTACGTTGCTGACGAAGACAGCGTCGTGCCCGCCTACTTGATGGGAGACATCGTGTTTGATACGTCAGACGAGTACAGCAACTTACGTCATCAGATGAGGTTTGAGATGAGCAAAGACGAAGGGAGGCTTACGTCATCGATCACGTATCCGTGGGAAAGAAGAGAAACTTTCAGCCAGGAGCTTAGCGCGCAGTTTAACAAAGTTGGAAACAGTCATGAAGTTGTCGTAAACATGAACAACAATGGAACTGAGCAACAGTTAATGAAAGTTAGTAGACTCGTGTTTTATTTGATGTTTATTACTTTATGTTATTAAAATTCGCCTTGTACTTGGTTTTGATAACAACTTAATTTTTTTTTTAAGTTTAATCTACTTAGCTTATAAATAATGTAATTTAGACTACATTCGTCGACGGTACGCTCGAAGAAACACCGAGCTTGAAGTTGGACTCGACCATTTCCACTGGTTTCGGTGAAAATTTTGAAGTTCACGTTGCCGGAGCTTACAAACCGTCAGAGATCATTTCGTTCAACTCGTCCTTCATCGGGTTCCTAAGCGAGCCAGTTGAATTCAAAGGTTTGTAATACGTTATTTGTTCATAGATAAACTGAATTATTTTTATCAGTAAAATTAAAAATTTATTTATACAATTGTATTTACAAGCAACTTTTTCTAGTTGGTCTTTACGACGAATCAAACGAAGGAGGCAAGCGATTTTTAGTTAGAGGAGGCGCTCTAGTTGCGATTCCGGGGGTTTACAAAAACAGCGCAGACGTTGCGCTGTATGTCAAAAACAAACCAGACAACTGGGCGGCTACTCTTAAATACTCAACAATGGGTCAAGACGAAGAAAGGTTTTTTGATTTTTTGCTTATAATACAAACTATAAGTACTTCTTTTAAGAAAGAAATGTTTTATTATAAACTCATTTTATCAGCGTGAAGTTCGTGCACAAGCGAAAGATATCCGACGAGGAGCAGAGCATGGCTTTCAAGTTCGCCTCGTCGCAGTACCCGAGCTTGAACGCGCAGTTCAGCACCGACAACGCCGTCACCGAGGAAGCCGTCACCACGACGGCGTCGTTCGCGTACGGGGAAAACGCGCTGGACAAGAGCAACGGCAAGTACGTGAGCGTGAAAAACGTCTTCAGCACGCAGGGATCCTCCGACTCGAGAACGTCGGTCGGCGGAGAGTTTCAGCTGGACTTAAGCGAGCTCGACTACAGAAAGTCGCTCGACTGGAAACTCGCTTTCGACCCCGAAAACGTGCTGATGAGCCTCTCAGTCGACAACGACGATTACTTGAAAGTGTTGTTCCAAGACAGCACCGAGGAAAACGGCCTGCTGCACAAGTCGATGGTTCTTCTCATCCCGACGCCCTGGTTGAAGCTGAAGCTCATCAACGACATTCAGCAGACGGCTGCAGGCGTGTACAGAGTTTCGGGTAAACTGGATGGCGGTCGCGGCATGCAGTTTGACACCAACGCCCAAATACAAAATCTTGACAGCAAAAAAGCCGTTGAGGTTCAGGTAAGGGGAGGGGACGAGATCATTTTGGACTTACGTTCAGTGCACACTTACCCAGGAGACGGTTTCACAAGCACTAACACGCTGAGATCTAGTTATATAAGAGACCCGGCAATACTAAACTTGGACCATTCGTTTTCAGAAGAAGGGTTTGAAAGTGAAGTAGTGTTCATGGCCTTAGGTAACAAGTACTCGGCTAATGTTGACTTAGAAAACTTGGATAAAAGCAGTCGCTTTAGAACGAGGGTTGAGTTTGCCGACCAGTGGAGTCAAAACAGGTTTTTTGAACTAGTTACTACCCACAGCACAAACAGCCAAAACAACGAGGACTCGAGATTTGAAGCTGGTATTGAAATATCTACCACCGCATTGCCCTACTTTCAACATGTTGAAGCTAAAACGGTTTACACTACTGAAGGTTCTATGATTAAATTTAACTCCTTCTACGAGCAAGATAACCGCAAGGCATTTGAATTCGGTCTATCGTATGACGATAACGTCGAAAGCTACAACAAAGAAGTAACGCTTTCGATGAACCAAATGTTGACTGAATTTATACCCGAAGAGAACAGCATGATTCTTTCTATAGGAGATAACAAGTACGTAGTTAACTACGTTGACGCCATACTGGTTAAAATTACAAACGCAGCGGACAAAATTGAGTTTGTGGTAGACAACGACAAGTTTAACGAGCTGCCACAGTCTTTCGCGGTTACTTTGTCTAAAACTTCTGACGGAGTTCAAGGAGAAATGAATGTTGATGACAAAAAGATTTCAACGAAAGTCGAAATCGGCGAAGGCAGATTTGTTGCTACTTTAAGCAACGACATCCCGCAGTTTGCTGTTGTTCCAAGACAAACTTCATTGTTGGTTGAGCTAGATTCTGAAAACAACAAACTTTCCACTGCTTTGGAAATAAACGACGAACAGGTTTTTCTCGATGCACATTGTGAGAACACAGACAAGTATCCTTACTGCGTAGCTGTTCTTGGCGGAGACAAACAAATAGTTGGTGCAGACATACCCCACACTAAAGTAGCTGTTAATTTGGATCCAGCAAATGTCCAAGTTATTGCAGGTGTTGATGTTGACACAAATCAGTTTAATATTGAAAACGTAGAAGGGTACATGGGTTTGTTTAATTTTAAAGTTCAGTATCAGGACCAAGTTTACCAACTTTTTGGAAAAGCTGACGATCAGTCGACCCAAAGCCTGAAACTTGTTTGGAACGAATCAACAACCTCGGTTGACTTCCACCACACTTTTACTTCTCCTTACTATGTCGATATGCTCATTGATTATTCTTCAGACTGCGAAATAATGTACGGAAAATACAATCTTAAATTCAAGTTTGAGCCCTCGCTTATCATACTCGAAAGTAAAGCAAACGATAAACTCGCCACGGCAGTTTTCGATCTAGATGCAAACCCGTTCACCAAGTTAAACATCGTATTCAACCAAAACTTCAATGAACTGTTGCCACAAGCACTTTCTTTCAAGTTTTCGATTGGTGATGTAAAAAGCTTGATGACCGTACAGTACGATGAATACAAGTATGTGCACGAACAAACAAGGTTTTATCCTCAACCTAACGAGTTTAGATTCCAAGATAAGTACTATCAAAACATCTTTGCTCAGTTTTACACTAACTTAGAAGTGAACACGTCTTTTATTACTGTTGACGCGTACACCAACGAATATGTGTCGTCTTACAAAGGTGACGATGAACCGGTCCATAATGAAAAACTAAGAATGGTTATTGGAAAACCTTCGTACAACGATAAAGTGGGTCTTTCTACAGAATTGTACGAATATACATACAGTAACGACTATGATAGTCTCTATATTCCAAAAGATATAAGCTTTAATCTAGAAGCTTCTTCTTTTAGCAGCACAAGATACCTTGCAGCATCTCTAAATCTGGGTCATGTGAGAGATGTTCTTTGCCTAAGCCTAGATGCTGGTTTAAAAATTACTAGCGAAGGAGTTCTCACAACGAGTGCAAGAGTAAACAGCGGTATTGTCGCCTATTCAATGGGCGAGCCGAACTTCGATCTAGGTATTGAATTCAAGAACGTTCCCAGACAGTACACACAAATTTCGGGTTCTCTAGATACGGATGGTTTGAGACCATACACTGCTTCTATTAAAGTAGCTCCGCAACTGTATGATGACAACTACATACTTGTCATTACTGTTGAAAACAATCTCAACAACCCAGAAACCGGAATGTTTTTGAAGGTTCCGTCGTTTGTTCAGCTCGAGTCACGAAACTTGATTCATCTCAATCTTAACGACGCGTCGACTCAAACAAAACTCGTAACGACAGTCACAAGAAAGTACCCTAGGCTCAACGCAGAAGACGTTACTTTTGTTAACAACGCTGAAATTTCTTTGAGAGCTGAGTTGTTCAACTGGAACTTCCAGCTTGGAGGAGAGCACGATTTCGAAGAAGAGTGGCTGCCAAAGAACTTCAGCTATGGCATCGACATTTCAGGATCCGATGAGCAATCAGACATTGTTTACAAGTCAATTACGCTTCGTTGGACTTACGGGCAGGAAAAGCAGCACGTGGCTTTTGCGTTGACCAAAAACCCGTACGACAGTTCGTTCTACACTTCGCTTGAACACAACGTTGGTCTAATGCTCGATTACGGTGTTCCTGCGAACATGTCTGTCAAAGTTGTTCAAACCGGATCCGACTTCGACATCAGCGTGCTGTACGACACGGAAAGAAAAAGCATTGACGTGACTTTCGACTTCATCACCGCTTCCAAAAAGCTCATCTTCAAAGTTGAACACAGTTTCGTCATCTTGGAAGAGTACGGAATCCCGACTGTGATGGGAATTGAAGGAAAGTATGAGTTATTGCCCTCGGAATTCTTCCTTACTGCGACCGGTCTGTGGGGAGAAAGAGAAGAAGAAGTCGAAATTGAACTCAGCTACGATGGAGATTCTATCTCCCAATTTACTGAAATTATTTACAAGCACGAACAATCTTTGTTTGCAGAATATCTTCCTAAAAAAATGAAGGTAAAGATATTTAGGGAAGAAAACTCGTTGAAAGCAGGAGTTCGTCTGAGCGTGGACAACAAAGACGCTAAAATTGGCTACGAAATTGAAGCTGAAGACGGCCTCTACGCGACAGAATTTGCAATGACTCAAAGCTTTGTCAAAGATTCTCCCAACTTCCCTAGAAGAGTAAAGTTGTCCGGTAAAGTAGACACTGTCGATCCTCAGGTGTCGTACAAGTTCATACTTGGAAGAAAAACTATGGTAAACTTCGATGCAGATCTTGTAACCGAGAGAGAGGACAGTTCCTACACTCACGTCATCAATGCAGAGTTGAAACAAGAATGGAATCCCGATTTGTTAGAAGACCTTTCAATAACTATGACTTACAACGGTGATGCCAACAAGCCTCTTGTGATAGACACCACAATGGAAGTAACAACCTCGGATGATTTGACTTTTGTTTTCAAAAACGGTATAAACAGTGATGAGAAAGTCGTCTATGCAGAGTTGAAACACGACAATGAGCAATGGAAGAGCTTACAAGTTCCGTTCAGTTTGAGGGCTGAAGCGCAATTAGACGGAAAAGACCTTACTTTGGTCTTTAACAGAGACGATGTTCAAAACACCGTCGCTTTGAACCTCGGCTGGGAACTCACCGATAAATCTGTTACTGTGTCAGGATCTTTGTCTCACGATATCGAGGAGCTAGAGGCCTACGAAGTTCCAAACTATCTGCAAGGACGTTTGTTCGGTGAATGTGATAGAGGAAGCGTTTTGATCAGCGCCAACGTCACTTTTGATGAAGAAGTACTTTCTCACACTTTGAACTTATACAAGAGATATTCGCCTTCCGACTTAATTTTTAGTGCATCATTTGTAAATGAAAACTCACTTCTAAACGCTATGGACATTCCAAACTCGATGGGATTTAAATTCGTTAGTAACTACGGTGTAGGAGAAACATCTGCCTCTCTAGCTGCGTCCTACGGCGAAGAGACAGCGTCAGTAGCTTTTGAATTAGGTCCAATACCAAAGCTCAAGGCTTCTGCAGATATCAAGTCAGCGAGACTTAACTTTGAAAGTCAAGCCGAGTTTTCATTTAACAAAGAAGACAACGAAATCAAGCTGCTAATAAACGGAGAGAAACATGCTTCTGTGCAGGGCTTAATCACCGTTGATGAGGTAGACTTGAAAATCCACCAGCTTTTTGAAACTGAAGTCCTGCCTTCAGAACTGAGCTTCAAGCTAACAAAGTCTGCAGACAACGAAGTTAATGTTGACATCGAGGTTGTGAAAGGAAAAGCGTCGACCGTTGCTATTTCCTTCAAACCGTCCGCAAGCGAAAGTGTTTTGAGCGTTGAGCTGAACGGAGAAAATGCGCTTGAGCTCATCGGCTCGCTCGCTGCTGAACAGGGAAGCATTTCTGTCGCGGTCGAGCAAAGCATCGTCGACGAAATCCCCAAGTCTGCTTCGTTCGAAGCTTCTTTCGAGGGAGGGTACGAAAATCCTAAGATGACATCTTCTTTGAAACTCGACGAGAATACCCGCACACTGACCGTTGAAGCTGACGTTAAGCAGCTTAAATTTTCACTGGAACACGATCTTCCAATTGACTTCATTCCTAAATCAATGAACGTTCAAGTTGAATACAAGAGCTTGGCTGATGTAGAGCTCACGCTTAACTTTAACGACCTGTTTTTGATCGTAAAGACCAGCAGGAAAACAGACATGCAGGGAAATTTCGATTTTGATATCAATATTGAGCACAACATTTTCCGCTCGGGTTCCATGATTTATTCTCCGCTCGGCCTTTCTACTAAAGTTTTCCTCGAGTCTCCTTATCAAGCGGACTTGACGGTTTTGGTCAGCGAATTCAGAGGATCGCTGAACGCAGCCGTCGATGTTGAAAACCGTACATTGAGCTTCCAGCACAACTTCGAAGCACTGACTCCATACTTCATACCTTATGACGTAGAGGTGCGTGTCACCGGTGGACTCTTGCCGACAACAAACGGTGAACTTTCAGTTTCAGTTGACGGCGTTAAAAGACTGATAAGCTTTGACTTTGACACTGAAAACCACATTTATACAGCAAGACAAGAACTCCCTGAGCTCAAAGACTTCCCCAGTGCGGTTTCACTATCTTTCAGAGGTTCTTCAAGAGATTTTGAAGTTTCATTGAAAATTGACAGCGATGAAAGAACTCTTACTTACGAAAACAGCGATTCCACTCTCAGCCTATCTCACAGCATTCCTGAACTAGAAATGTATGTACCAACCGCTGTTTCTCTAACAACTCGTCTCAACAGAAATTTCGGAAACTTTGACTTAAGATTCACAACTAAAAAGCAAGGTGAGTCTGTCATTAGCTTCGATTACGACGTCTTTTCAGAAACACCGAGAATAGTTGTGAGTGTCAACAACTTTGTAACTCACTACACAACCCCACTAAACCTTAACTTTGACGCTGGTTTAGACATGGCTTCTAAAAACTTTACCGGGCGTTACAGCGTGAACGACATGTACTACAACGTTCGATCGTTCTACAACGTCAACCACGAACAAGGCTCCGTCGCTTTCAAACTCGACTTCAACCACAACAACGAGTTTTTGAGAGAGTTCATCGATCCGTCAACGACGTCTACCGTCAGCTTCAAACTGTACGACTACTACCGAAGGCTTGAAGCTGCCGTCAACAACGGCAACTACATGAGGTACGCGCTCACGGCCGATTCCGAGTCAAACTCGCAAGAAGCCAAGCTCAGCATCACGGAAAACTACAACGGCGAGCGAAGGCTGATCGTGCTGTCGGGCAACAAAGCCAACGACGACCTTTCCACCACTTACGAAGTGAACTTCAGCGAAGGCTCTCAGCAAGACAAAAACAACTACTTCACCGGTTCGCTCATGATCAAAAAACGAGAAAGCGCTGAGCTCAAGGTGAACTTCAAACTCGGAGCTTCGGAAGTCAACGACTTTAACTTTTATTACAACAATCACCCTGCGGCTCTCAAGGTCGAATACACTGTCAACGAAGAGAACGCATTCGCTTTTAACCTCGGAGAAATTACAAGCACTGATGAAGTTGAAGATTCTATGTACAAAGTCTACCAGTACAGTTACCCTATGGTAGTTAAGTTTTTCGACATGGAAATAGATGCCGTCCCCAAATACGCTACTTATCAAGGCTACGTAGCAGAAGCTTCTTTTGCGGTCGACTTAAACAAACAATCACTTTTCGTTTTTGAAGCAAAACACGGAAGTGTGAACGTGGAGCTCGACTTACCCAGACGAGTAGGAGACTACCCGCAAAACTACAAGTTGTCGTACACTGCTTCATACGATAAGGACACCAACAAAAACTCCCATTCATTGAAGGTTTCAACGGATGATTCCAGCGTAGACATGCAGTCAACTTTTTACATCGACGAAAAATCACTGGACTACAAGCTTCTGCTTAAACAAAGCTTTATACCGAACAGTGACGTAAGTTTTGACTTTTACCTTGAAAATGATGTCAATGGTTTCCTCGAGTCGTTTAAGTCTTCAACTAACTTCGGAAAATACGTAGAAGGAGACATGGATATAAACTATGTATACGATTCAGATAGTTATGTTGCCAAAGCAGTTTTAGTAAGATATGGAATACCTATGTCAGCTGATGCTGAAGTTTCAGGCACAAAAGTCACCCTTGAAGCTAAAAACTTACCGTTCATTTACCAAGACACTGTCAACTTCAAGTATACCCGAACACCTTATACTTCTATTCTTCTGCAAGCGGATGAAGATGAAATTTTCAAATTTGAAACTTCTGAAAATAAAGTATCCTGCATGCTAGACATCCCAAGAATCTATAACTTCGAAGTAGAACTTACTAGCATTGAAAATGGTATTCAAACAACTGGGAACATCAACAAAAATTTCACCTTTGAGGCTGTCACAGTATTTGACCTAGGTCACTTTGCTACTTCAGTTAATGTTAATGGACCTCTTAGAATAATTAGAACACTGTACACCTTTGACTTTGCATCTTCAATTTCATACGATAGCTCCGAAGACTCAAGAACAGCTATTATTAATGTAAACTCTGAACTAGTAAACTTGGATGTCATGATTAAAGCAAACGTTTCCGATACTTACGTTGAAACAAAGTTCAACGGCATTGAATCGGAAATAAATCTAAGTTATAGTAAACGTATCATTGTCCGTTATGGATACGGTGGCCGTGTAAGTATGTACACACTAGAAAACGTAGATCAAGACAGGTATGGTTTAGAATACAGAACAGAAAACAAGAAATATACAGCAAGCGTTCAACCTTTCGAGGAAGGATGGAAGTTGGTCATTAACGAAGAAACCGATGGAATTTCCGATGAATTGTTTGATTTAAGTTACGGTGTAGAACATGAAAACGAAAATGCGTTTGAAACAAAAATAACTGCTCAAGTGAAAAACCGTGATGCTGTTTTAATAAACTTTGGCTACAACGATGAGACAGGAGAAATGACTTCTGTGGTACAAACTCGTTACGTTCCATATGTAATTCGTAGTAACCTTTTGGTTTCCTTGAACACTACTTTCGATTTGAGAAATCCTGCGTTAGCAGTTGCATTTGAGGATAAGGGCCAAACTAAAATTGAAAGCTCTTTCAGCCTCAAACAAAACAGCGAAGGCTATAAGGTTAAAGCTAAGTTCGTTTCAGCGCTGCCTTTCTACTACTATTTCAGCAAACCAGTTTACTTTGACTTTGAGAACGGATTCGCATCCAACGAAAACATGGTGGACACCAAAACATCTGTCCAGATCAACAGCTACCCAGCCGTGGTGTTCGGAATGAAAATGACGCGCGACGACACTCCGACGAGCTACAACTACACAACCGAAAGCGTCGTTCGAACGGGCCCGCTGTCCGAGTTCTTCAACGTTCGTTCTTTGGTGTTGAGCGCGTGGCAAGCGGGCGACTTCTCCTACCCGTCGT
>NW_028140166.1:0-33579 GCF_965202585.1 Thalia democratica | reverse complement strand
TATGCACGTGTTGAGCACGCTCTGGCAAAACTTGGTCCTGTCCGAGTTCCCGGGCCCAAACACCAGCACGCACGGCCCTTCGGCGCCGGAAACGCGGGCCGCGTGGCTCAAGTTAGCGATAACGGTGGAGTAGCCCTTCACGAGCTTGTACGTTTCCAACCGGTGCTTCTCAATCAAGCACTTGTCCCTGCTTGCTACCGTCAACGCGAACCCGGTCATTGACTCGACGCTGAAACTGCGCGGTCCGCTCACGCTGTGCGTCGTGTCGGTGGCGAGCGGGCACCCGTTCACCTCTGCCCAGCCATGCGTGACGACAAAAGTCACGTGACCGCCGGCTCCCACGCAAAAGTTTATTTGGTGAAACGGCTGAACCGTGAAGGCTTCTGCTTCAGCTGACATTTAGTGCTTACACAAGAAAGTCTGTAAAAAACATTTGATTAGTTGCACTTGTGCGGGGGTTTTTTGAAATACAAATTCGCTAAGCCTTCATCGAAAGTATGATTAATTTCAGATAAAAAAAAAACAGAATTTCTTAATTGAAAGTTTAAATCATTCATTAGAAAATTTATGTCATAAAGTTTAAACAAAATTAAGTTACAACGGGTAAAGCTACTGCAGCATTTGATTAACAAAAATTTTGTGCAGTTTTTAAAAACTGGAAATCATGCTGTTTCAAACTTTAATAAAAGCACTAAACTTATATAATTTGGAAAAAAACCAATCAAGCTTTGATTTCAAAATTATCAATTAAAACATAGCAGCTATTAAAAGATATCAAAATAAGAACGATTATAAATCTAGATACATGTTTCCATTTCTACACCACAAAAATGTCTGAATATAAAAGTATTTTGTTTGTAAAGCAAAACAATACTGAATTATCAGTGAATAAATTTAAACAAACTCATGAAATATGACTAAATTTGATTTAAGTGGTGACAAATAAAACAATTAAAAAATATGTCTAACTCATATGATACGAATGTAAACGCTTAGTAATTGAGAAACTATTTGTTGAATAAATAAAGCAAAAGCAATGAAAAGTATATTGTATTTAGGTAATAAAAATTATGATACTCTATAAGTTTTGACTTAACATTTACTAATATATCACTAGATAACTATACAAATCAAGAACAAAAACAATGCCTTAAACATACAAATAAGAAGCTTTTGGAAAAAATTAGTTTAAAAAAATTATTTGATGGTAAAGATGGATGTGTCAAGATATTACAAACTATTGTTTTACAAAAAAAATTAAAAATTAAATTGTTTTCTTCTTTAAACACATGTAAAAGAAATAAAACGTTTCTGATGTAAAAATTAAACTTTATGCACTTATTATACTAAAAATACAAAAGATATATATATATCAGTTTGTACATAAACACTTTAAAAAAATATTTTTAAATGCTATATAGTTTAACCATAAAAAATTAAATGCTTTAAATATTTAAAAGTAGGATGTGCTTGAAAAAGTCTTGAATTTTTTGAAAAATAAAATAAATATCTATTTAAATCATTTAGATTTTTAAAGTTCTAATCATACTTAAAACTAATCAAGTTTTCAGAACACTATTTAAAACTTTTAGCAAAATATTAAACAAAAAAATATATTGGCTTTAAATTAAAAGAAAATAGCAAATTGATATGAAAGTCAAATATTTGTTGTAAACAAAATGATAACACAAAAAGTTATATAAGAATGTCAACAAAATAAATTATAGATTATTATTCAATAGATTTGCGCCACCCATTGTTGCCTCTGACTTTTACCAGCTGTATCTCAAAAACTATTTTGAATTTTTTAAATCTGTAAAAATAATCTTGTAGCTTAGTTAAAATTATATAAAACAATATCAAATTGTGATTAAAGTGTTTTACCATCCCCTATGCCCTTAAACTTTAAGTTTTCTAGGTTTTTGTTGCCTAAATTGTCTAACTTCAGATTTTACAGGATTCAAGATTTATGACAATCCTTTTTGATAGACTTTCTGTATATAATTGAAATTTTATTATATTACTTGTAAAAATGGTTTGAAATTCCAGGTTTTAGTAAGATTTTATTTTCAAAATTTCTTATATACAGGTTTTCCAATTTTTTTTTGCCTACATTTTCAAATTACACGTTTTTCCAGGATTCCAGAGTTTTTGACAACCCTGAATATTTTTGCAAATTTTTAGAAATTAATATAAGAACTGCTTGAATTATATATCAAATTGTACCAGACTATATTTTGGAGCCTAAGAAAATAGGATCCAAAGGGACACCAATCACAGTAAGGTATTGCTTTATTAAAATTTGCAACAACTGACATGAGTTCACTTTGGTGGCAGTGATAACATTATTGGATTGTTGATGTTTTTTTAATGAATTCTCTGAATAAGAGGGGAACGGATTAAATATGCACAAAAGGACACTGTTGCACAAAGGATCATTTCTGTGCAGAAAAAACTTTTGCACTAAGGGTCACTTTTTCAATAAAATAAATAAAAAATAACAACAACAACAAAGAGTATAACAAATTAATTAATAAAAACCAAAAAAAAAATACAGACTGAGAGTAAGGGTTAGGGGTAAAAGTGATACTTATTTTTAAATACTAACTAATACAACTTGAAAAACAAAAAAAAAAATGTTAATAAAAACAATAAGGAAAGAAAAAAACGGTTACCAACCAAACGTAAGGATTAGGGGTAGAATTGATAGTAAAAACAAAAAAAAAATAACTATATAAAAATTTAAATAAAAAAAAATAAGAAAAGTTATTTGAAAAAAACAAAATAATTAAAAAAGTTAGCGACTTAGAATAAGGGTTAATTTAGGGTAACAGAGAATGTGAAAATAAATAAAAGTAAATTTAAAAATTAATTAATCAAAAAATTTTCAAGCCATGCAAAAGTGATTCCTTGTGCACAAATGTTGCTTCTTGAAAAATTGACTCTTCATGCATAAGTGTATTTGTGCAAAAGTGACTCATTTAGCAAAAGTGTTCCTTTGCTCTTATTTGACACTTACCCGAATAAAGGTGCGTATAAAAATGGTATTATTGATTTTAACCTCTACAATATTTAATAATCATGAATTATCATAAAAACACTTTGTGCAAAGTTAGAGTCTTTTTTAGAAAATTTTAAGGAGGCTTACAGGGTTGCTACAGATCAAGCTGAGAAAAATTTCTTGACTTTCTATTAAATTTTTCCTTACTTTTCTAAATCAAACTCTTAATTTAAACTTATTCTAAAATATATAATCAAACACTTGAAACTATATAAAGCTTTCAATCTTAATTCTATACAGTTTAAAGCAACAGTTTTTTTGCAGAATGCAATCATCTAACTTAGTTCAAGTCTATTTTTCAAATTTAAACAATTGTTAAAAAATTATAGAGGTTAAGTTTACACATGAACTTGTTACATAAATACTATACTTAGTGCTTAATTATAAAGAACTTAACTATTTCCTTTAAAAAATAACACTTTGATTCTAAAACTCCGCAAGATGAACTTTTGTATATATCAAGTTTATTTAGATGTATCCTTGCCACAGACATCATTACCAAAAAGCATACAAAAACTGCTTAATCAAGTAGGGTAGTCGTATAATATATTCATAGAAAATTATTGCAGTTTTATAAAGGATATTTTATTCATGTTAGGCATAAGTAATTTTGTAGTTTACTAGAAAAATTTGCTTTTTAGATGAAAGCTTTTTTTATAGAAATCAAAACTATCATTAAACTTTTGAGATATTTTATTTTCTGTAAAAATTTTCCGATACAAACATTGACAACAAATTTTTTGGAGTCAATTTTCTCAGAAATTTAAAAAATCACTAAAAATATTTCTCCTCCTTCATTTTTCAAGCATTCTTCTTCAAATTTTCAAGATATATTTCTTTTATTATAAGTGTTCTGTGTGTGTGATAAACCTTAAAGAAATTGCCAAATGTGTCATCAGCGGATTTTTTTCAGTGAAAAAATACTTTTTATTTTTAGTTAGCTTAAGGCCATAGGGGAGGTAAGCCATGTTTTTTACAAGTTGATCTTATTTTAAAGAGTTTTTTTCTAAGCTTAAAGATACTTTTTGTCCTTTTAAAAAATTATATTTTGTTTTTGAGATACAACTAGTCAAAGTTGTGTCACATAATTTGTTCCCTTTAGAAAGGGAAAGTAAAGTCTAAAACAGCAAAAAAAGACAATTTTATTTAAAATCTATCTTCTCCTACATTTTCAAGCAATCTTCTTCAAACTTTCACAGTCTAATCTTTATACAATGACAAAAAATTTTTACTTTGGAATTTTAATAAAAAAATTGTAAAATTATTATTTAAAAAAAAAACACTTTTTTTTTTGTTTTTGTAATAAAACTTCTATATTTTACATTATTAAAATTCTAAAGTAACGTTTTTTCCTTTTAATATAAGGAACATTTCCTGAAAATTTGACAAAGATTGCTTGAAAAATGAACAAGGAGATAGATTTTTATTGAATTTTTAAACTTCTGAGAAAATAACTCAAAAAATTTGCAGTCCATACGTTTGTATCAGAAACTTTTTACAAAAATAGAATATCTTAAAAGTTAAATGATATTTTTGAATTCTATAAAAACAGGCTTGTAGTTTGTATTTAAAGCTTTCATATAAAACCCAAAGTTAATTTTTGTAAAAAAAAATTCAGACTTAATGTTAAGAGCATAGGGGAGAGGGGAAAGGGGGGTCCACTTAGATTTTCACAAGTTGATCTTATTTTTTAGAGTTTAATCTGAGCTATTAACATTTTTAACCCCTTTGAAAAAATTCAAGTAATTTTTGATATACAAGCGATCAAAGTCTGTGATCTCAATAAGTTCCTAATGAAAAGCACAAACCAAAAAAAGACCATTTCACTTAAAATCTATCTCCTCCTTCATTTTTTAACCAGTTTTCTTCAAATTTTAACAGAAAGTGTATCATTATTAGAACTAAAATTAATTAAATGTAGGATTTTTTTCAATTTTGAAAAACAATTTAAAAAAAAACCTATTTTTTTGTCCTTATTATCTAAAATTTTAATTTTTCAATATTTTTTAAATAGCAACAGTCAAAGTCTTTGAAATTATAAAAGGAACATTTCCTAAAATTTTGAGGTCTTTAGCTTGAAAAACGAAGGAGAAGATATAATTTTAGCAATTTTTAAAATTTTCAAGAAAATTGACTCCAAAAAATTTGCAGAAACTTTTTATAAAAAATACAATATCTCATAAGTTAAGCAAGGTTTTTTATTCTATAAAAACTGTCTTGCAGTTTGTACTTCAAGCTTTTATATAAAATCTAATGTTGTTTTTAGTAAAAACAATGTTGGACCCCCCTTATGCCCTTAAAACTAAATTATTTTGATAAATAAACGTAATGAAAGTATTAAATACCTGGTGTGGTATTAGATGACAAGCTAAATTGGAAGGCACATTTAAAGTACCTTAAATCTAAGCTTTTAAAAAGCAGTTTTATGATGTCAGAAATAAGATGTTATTTGGATGCAACTACTTTAAAAATGGTGTATTACTGTTTGTTCTATCCGCATTTCCAGTATAGTATATCATCTTTGGGTAATGCTGCTAGTTGTAATTTGAAGCCAATTGTTAGTACACAAAAATAATTGTAATGTATGTTTTGCACGTGCCTGCACTGACTCTAACAAATTCTTAGTTTGTGAAAACTGGTATTCTGAAACTTAATGAGGTGTTTAATTTGCAAGTTTGTAGGTTGATGATGAATACTTTGAGAGGATTTTAGGTTGACAAAAGTTGCTTTACTCCAGTAAGTATGGCTCATACAGACATTCAAAAATAATAATTTTGTAGTTGGAAGAACTAGAACGGAACTTGGCCTAAACTCCTTCAAATATTTGGGTTGTAAGTTGTGTTAAAGTGTTCCATATACTTTTAAAGACCTAAAAAAGGATACAGTTACAAAAAATTCTTGTTGAGCCAGTATACTGAGTAAATTAAGAATTTTTTGATTGAGAAAAAATTAACTTTGGCTTTTATATGAAAGCATTAAGTACAAACTACCAGCCAGTTTTTATAGAATTCAAAAATATCGTTTAACTTTTAAGATATTTTATATTTTGTAAAAATTTTCCAATAGTGTATAGACCGCAAATATTTTTGGTCAACTTCAGGGTTGCCACTTGTTTTTTTCTAAATTTTGGCCAGGTTTTCCAAATTTTTTCCAGGTTTTTAAAAGAAAACATTTTTGGTCTATTTTTTGTTTTAAGTTAATTTCTATAAAAGAAACTGTGTTAAATAGTACAAAAACATTTAAAAGAGGCTGTAAAGTTACTTTAAATGTGTTTTTTAATAAAAAAATGTTTGATGATGACAAAAAAACCTTATTTATATGATATATTTTTTGTGTCAAATTGAAATTTTAGTACTGAAAATGTTAAAATTATTAAAAATTCAAGGTTTTATTCAAAATTTCTCAAATTCCAGGTTTTTCCAGGTTGTTTTTGCCTAAATTGTCGAGTTCCAGGTTTTTCAAGGTTTTTCCAGGTTTCCAGGTAAAGTGGCAACCCTGAATATTCCAGAAATTTTTAAATTCACTAAAATTTTATCTCCTCCTTCATTTTTAAAGCTATTTTCTTCAATTTTTCAAGAATGGTTCCTAATGTTATAAAAAAATCTACCTATAAATTAAAATAATTTAAAAAATAGAAATTTTATGATAAAAATTTTAAAAAAGCCTATTTAAAAAAAAAAGAAGGTATTTTTACTTAAAACTTTTTTAAGTCCAAAGTTTTTTTAGTATTGTATAAAGATTAGACTGTAAAAGTTTGAAGATGATTGCTTGAAAAATGTAAGAGGCGATACATTTTAAATAAAATAGTCTCTTTTTGCTGTTTTAGTTTTCCCTTTCAATAAAGGAATTTATTATGCGGACCAAACTTTGAGACTTTGACTGGTCATGTCTCAAAATAATTTGAATTTTAAAACTGTAAAAAGCAAGTTAAAGCTTATTAAAAACTCTATGAAAAAGATAATTTTATATAGAATAAGATAAAAAACATGGCTTAACCCATATGGCCTTAAATGCAGATATTGCTTATCTGCTTTTAGTTGGTATTTATTATGTGTTCATTTTTGTATGTATGGTCAGTTTCGTGAGTGTTTATTCTAATTTATAGTTGACTAGTTTGAGTCTCTTGATAAAGAATATTTATATAGGTATGCAAGATTGTTTATATGCTTTTCCAATTTTGTTGAATCTTAGCTGTATGAATACAAAATTATTTTTGCATTAGTTTTTCTTTTTTTACTTTTATTAGAATATAATTAGTTTTACCTACACAGTTTACAAACTTCAGAAATTACTTTTTTTTGTAAGTTTTTTTTTTTTTTTTTATTAACACTTCAATAGTGTTTAATAGGTTTTAAGATAATTATTTAGTGTTAATCTATTCAATATAGTAGTAGTTTAATGTACTTTTTTAACAACTGATTGTAAGAATCTCTGGTGACAGTGATCACATGGTTGGGTTGCTGTAGGATTTTTTTGTTGTAGCAGGGTTGAACACTTGCTTGGGGATATGAGCTTCATTATTTTTCACACATTGTGGTTTTTAGTGTTGAGATTTTGCCTTGTGAGTGTTTTCCAAATGGCATGTGACTAAGGGTTTTTTACTATTTTAAAAGAAAGTTTTCTGTTTATTTTATTTTTGGATAATTAAATTTAAACATTAATGGAGCAGGTAAAACTAAACTTAATTAAATTCACTCAGTTTTCCGAAAAATTTTATCCATACAAGTGGTTGAGTTTGAGACTAAAGTTTTTTTTTACCATAAAAATAGAGTAGTAACACTAATTTGTTCTTTTATTATAAAGCAAGTGTAATTGCTTAAGTTTTTAAATTAGCAAGCCAATTTTTTTAAGTTTCATATAAGGGAATTTCAAATTTTTGGTTAATCAGCAACTTTAAAAATATGCAACTGTTTTGTAGATATTGAAAAAGATGTTTTGTTTTCATTATAATTTAATTATTTATCATTACTTCTACTGTCTATTATAAACTTAATAAATTAAAAAAAAATAATGTGAATATATATATATAAATATAAATTTATGCTTAATTTTACTCTCATTTGTATGTTTTGTTTTGTGCCTTATCTTGAACTTGTTTTGAAGTTGATAAGTACATAAGCACGAAACTCGAGTTCTTAAAATTTTACATCTTAAAATAAACCCTTATATTTATATATTATTTATTAAAACAAGTTCAAAATAAATTACAAAACAAAACATACAAATGAGAGTTAAAAATTAATCATAAATAAATTATGACGTAATTTTGAAACTATCAAAAATCATGCAATACGGATTGTGCAAAAATTAATTTACCAATCGAAAATAAACTGGCAAAAAATCAGAAAACTTAAGTGATTAATTATATACTTGGAAAAATAGTTAAAAGAGATAAAAATTAAATTAAGATAAAAACTTAAATAAAAATTAAAATATAAATTATTATAAAATTAAAATAAAACTTTAAAATTTTCAGGCAATTTTTTTATATTTCTACAAAACAATACAAACTAGCTTCTTTTATTTAGGCATCTTTTGTGTTTCAGTGCATACACAACGGTTGTTGCTTCTTTGAGAAACAATTGGCTATTGCCGTCATCTATATGCTGTGCTCTTTTTATAACTTTCCAGGATACTTCAAAGTCAACGCCTCTGCGCTTTAAGCCGCAAACACATTTAAAACCTCAGTGTCAGTTTCATATTTGCCGCCTTTAAAAGATTTTTTATGATTAACATACCTGAATTTAAACTGAGTGGAGCACAAGCCGAATTAGAACCTCGTCTCAACGCCAGAGTTAACTGTGGCCCTGTATACAATGTTCTCTAAACGAAAATTGCCTCCTTTCAAACTATATTTACAGCTACCAGCCCAACCACAATTACTTCAAATTCTTGGGTTTTGATTTAAAATGTTTTGGTTGTGTGCCTTAAAATATTTTTTAAACTTGCCGTACACGAATAACTTATTCGCATAATATGTTTTTTGAAAGTTTTTGTTAGCGGATTTTATTTATTAAGTGGTTTTTGACTAGATTTATAAATTTTCTTCCAATATTAGTTTTTACTGAATTGGTAAAAGGAGGATTTTGCCAGATTATATTTTTTTTTTCTTTCATGCTTTAGGTTGGTTTTAGGTTGTTGCTCAGGTTTTTCAAATTTAAGTTTATTATCGTGGTCGCATTTTTTCATTATTGTTTCATATTCATCTTTTATCTTTACTAGATCGTTTGTTTAAGCGTTGATTGATTTTTATTTGGAGTTTGTTTTATAATACTTTTAGGATGGCTTGATTGTTTGTTAACGTACAAAATTTTTGCGTTTTGCTTTTTACAAGGCATAAAAAGGATGTCATTCAAGTTGAGCTTCACATCTAGGAAGTCAGTTATCACTAGTGGCGATTCCACAGTGACTCTTAACCCCATAAATTTGAAGAAGGCATCACTTAGTATTTTTAGCTTCTCAACTTTAAACCCTAAAGAATTAGGCAATACAGCTGGACCATCGTCTCTGTACAACCAACCCCTTTAAAACTAAAGATATCTTTTAACCCGTCTGACAAAAAAAGTCCAACAAGGTTGCATAGCTCTGCGCCGATATAAGATCCCTGCGCAACGTCAAAAAGTGCGTTGGTGGTATTTGCTCCCTTTTTGCGCCACAGAGCTACTTGTTCGCAGAGTACCGATTAGCAGGCATTTTTTATTAGACTTGAGTCCTCAGCAGGTACGCTAATGTAATTATTAGCAAAGTCCAGTAATTTGATCACCAATTCTTCGCTAATAGAAAGACTATAATCAACCACATCGAATTTTACAAAGTTGTACTTTTGTTCATTCAATCCAATGAACGAACTTAAGACTTGGTCAGTGTTGATCAACTGCATAAGTTTGGATCTCGGACGCACAGCTTAGTTAATGCGGTCGATTTTGACCTGACATATCCGTCCTATATCAGACTTAGTGGGGTTAATCACTCTACATTTAGGGTGTGTTAAAAAGTTCTCTTTGTGTTCTTTTACCGTTATATATGCACTTTTTAATGATAGTTTTTTTATTCTGTCGTGTATTTTTTATTTTTTTTGTTAAATTTTTAGCTTATAAGTTTATTACATTTAAAGTTGTTTTATTACAATTTTCATAGTCTTTAGTAATCTTATTAATTAATAATTTTCTTTATTCACTAATTAAAATTTCATAAAAGTTTGTAGTTTTGTTTGAAGGCACAATCAAATTTTTACACTTACTTATGTTAAAGTTCTGTAGTTTTATTTTTCGCTTACAATTGCGGTAGGTAAGTCAAAGCAAGCCGATCTAGATCTAAAGTAAAACTGCTTTAATTGTACATTTCAGTGTCAATTGACAAAAAAAAATGTTTATAGATAAATTTTATTATCGACAATCATTATTATACAACTTTGGACTAGTTACAAATGACAATAATATTTAAAAAGTTTAAAACTTTAACATAACACGAATTGTAGTTTACCTTATAAAGTTATCTGCATTTTTTTTAATGGTCATGATTCATGTTAACTTTCTGAGTGTGTACAACTCATAAAAAAAAAAAGGTTTTAACTGATTAAATTAGTAAAAGAATAAGCAAAATATACTGGGCTTTATTACACCTGTTAGCCACTTTTAATTACAGATTACACAAGAATTTTAAATAATACACTTTACTGGGCTTATAAGAAAATGAATGTAAATTTTTTTCTCAAGCCTTGTAAAAAAATTTAAACACAGCCCAAAAATGCGTGTATAAAAAGTACCAGACTAAATTAAATTTTGAACACAACTTTTGGGCTTGAGAAAATCAAGATTACTTAAAAAAAATTACTTTTAAAATCATTGGGGGCGACTTTATTTTTAAATTTCGGAAAAGGGGACGATTTAAAAAATGAGTTTGGGAAACCCTGCTCTAAACTCTTTAAGGAGAGTTACTATTCTTGACTTAACACATCAATAAAAAATACTACCTACATAAGTTAAATAAAAATATACGTCATTTATTATTAAATAAAGTTTTCATTAGTCTCTGATCTACTAAAACCAGTTGTAATTTACAACTTAAAATTAAAGCTATCAACAAGCCATAACACAAGAATTTCTTTTGTTAGTTATGATTAAGTTTTTCAAACAAATAAAAGTTATACACTTAATAATTAAAAAATAAAAGCACTTAGACTTTCTTTTGAAGCTTGTAGCCCTCTCTTTCCTTTCTCCTTTATTCTGTTTTTAAATTTTTTTCTTTTGCAAAAAATTATTCTTTTCATGCTAAAGAAAACTTATTTTAACATGACCCAAGTACTCACTATTTGACTTAGAAAATCTTTTAGGCTAAACGTTAGAGAGATTAATGCTTTTTGATAAATTAATAAATTTAAATAATTTTTATATAAGCTTCATTTTTTTAACAATCAAAATAAGTTATAGATCAATTAAGTTAAACAAAGTATTAGATTTTTTTTTAATACTTAAAAAAAACTGTTCTTAAATTTCAGTATAATAAAATGTGAAATTAATAATTTTATTTTAAAAATAAAAAGATAGTCGGTAAACAAATATTTTAATTATAAATTGCTTATTTTTTTATGTAGAATTATTTCGTAGAATGAAACGAAAATTTTTGGAACTCTTAAGTTAAATGATTATAATTTAGAGCAGGGGTCGGCAGGCAGTTAGTGGTCGCGGGCCAAATTTCAAGTTTACAAAGTCTTCACGGGCCGCAGTTTTAGTTTTAGTGACATTTGAATAATCTTTTGGTTTTAGTTTTAGTCACACTAGAGAAAAGTTTTAATTTTATTCACCTTATCATTTTAAATAACTTTTAGCTATACATATAATGACTATTTAAATTAAATAAAATTAGAATAAAATTTACATTGACTAATATACTTAAGTGTTAATAGACTATGTACTTTTATAAGCACTTACTTAGTTAAATTTAATACTTTTGTAATTTTAAATACAATTTAACTCTCTAAAATCCAAACTTGAACGACATTTATTAATTACTTTTATATATTTGTTATATTATCAACCCCTTTTTTCATATTTCTAAGAATATTAACTTCAAATAAAAGTTTTTGCGTGTTAAATAGTTTACATTCATTTAAAAATTTAGTAACTAGTTAATTTAATAAAATTAATAACTGTTTGTATTATAGAAAGCTAGAACAAATTCTTTAAATAATTAATTCTCGAATACTTAAATAAAATATCTTGTTACTAACTAGTCTTTTACATGGTTGTCACTTAAAAAGCAAAAATGTCTGAGTTGTATCAAACCAGCCTAAGTTCATTAAAAGTTTAAAAAGTCAGTAAATCGTTATAAATCAAGCTCAAGTACCTAGTAAAAATATCATCATCATTAAAAAGTACATAAAGTGTTAAAAAAACAAGAAAAAACTACAATTAGTAAACTACACTACAGTCATAAAAACTATTCTGGGAATTCTAAGATTTATATAAGTTTTTAAAATAAAAGTTTTACACATATCTTAGTTTTAAAGTAGCCTGTTTGTGTAGCAACCCAGTTAAAACAAAGTTCACAACATAAAGAAACAACGAAACTTATTAACATTTAAACAAATTACATGCCAAAAAAATATAAGTCAGCTGGAATGGACAATTAACTTTCTGAAGCATTTTTAACAAAAGTATAAAACTTAATTGAGTCATTAGCGAAGAGAAAAACCTTTTTTTTTATTAAGCATTACAGCAATTCTTTATCTGCAATAAGAGTTTAAAAATATTAGTTGTAAAATAAAAGACGAGCAACAAAAAAAAAACGTTAGTTAGGAATTATTGCGAGAAACGATAAAAAAACAAATGACCAAAGTCAGTTCCAACAAAGCACATGATAGGTATAGTATAATATAACTATAGGTATAATACAAATAGGTATAATAAAACTAAACTATCAAATTCAAGAACTATTTTTTCAGATAATTATTTGCTGTTGTAAAATAGAAGTTATTATGAAACTCAGAAAAATATCCTGTTAGAATGCTAATCTGTCTTTTTCACATTTTTAAATTAAAGTAGTAACTTCTTCTAAATATTTTCAAATGTTATACAGAGACTTAAAACCAAACTAAACAAATTAAATCGAAATAGAGAAAAAAAATTTACTTGAAATATATTTTTGCTCAGCGGGCCACTTTTACATGCTCGCGGGCCACAAAATTTTCTTTCGCGGGCCACATTTCATTCAAAAAAATAATGTGCTCGCGGGCCGCAGTTTGCCGACCCCTGATATAGAGTATAAATTGTTAGTAAATTTTTTTATTTTTTTAAATATTTCGAAAATAACACCAATTA
The DNA here is from genome assembly GCF_965202585.1 of Thalia democratica. NCBI lineage: Eukaryota > Metazoa > Chordata > Thaliacea > Salpida > Salpidae > Thalia > Thalia democratica. Next base: position 20,199 of record NW_028140166.1, on the reverse strand, counting down.
GTAAACGTTTTTAATTTTTTCTATCGCAAACTTTTCTTTATTTGTTTTTATCGCGAACAGTTTACTTGTCCGAATATATATCAAAAATGTTATGTTAAAAAAAGCGTATTTTGGTATACAATTCAAGTAATCAAATTTTGGCAAATAATAACTAATTTAAATAAATTGAGAGCTTTAAAACTCACGCACTTTATAAATTCGCATGTTAAAAAATAAAAGATTCAGTCTTGAAAAATAGTATTATAAATATACTAGTTTTGAATGGCCTACTCAAACTAACTTCAGCTTAGCAGCTATCTAATAAATTGATTTTTACAAACACTACAACCAAATAAACTTTACTTGTTCTTAGATGTAACATTAATTAATAATGTTTTAAAAGTTCAACTAACATTAATTATAAGTATTACAGCAATTGAAACCATTAACAAAATACTGCCAAGAGTCGAAAAGTAGTTTGATTTGTTTTTATGATAAATAAAGTATTAATTAACATGTTTTTTAAAGTTATTTCAAGCTTTACTCAAAAAAACTTGGTTAAAACTTTTACATGCTAAATTTATAATCAGCTTGTTATAATTTTTTTTTTTTTCAATTTTTCGTTAGTTAGATATTGAATAAATATTTACTAAAGTTTCTACTTTTAATAAGCTATGACGTTTTTTGAGACTTGTATCAATGTAACTATTAAACATAATTCAGCTTAAAAATTTAGAGACAAAATAGTTAAACAATCAGGCGTAAATAATTAGTTTAAAACAATTAGGCAAATAATAAGTTTAACAAATTTGCAACCGTTTTTATCGATAATTCTGTACTATAAAGAATGTTATGCTATCATTTAAAAAGAGGCTTATAAACTATTAAATGGGGAAAGAGTCTAAATTGAACGAGGACAAAAATGCATGAGGTTACTAAAACGCACGAGGGGACTAAATTGCACGAGAAGAAAATTTCACGAAGCCAAGTTTGCACAAAGCTAAATTCCCACAAAGGACACAAAATTACACGAAGAAAATTGTTCACTAAGGGTCAAATTTTCACCAGTTAAATTTTTGCACGAGAATAAAAAATACTAGAAAAAAAGTAAAATATAATATTTAATGAAAAAAACCAACCGAGGGTAAGGGTTCGGGGTAACAGTGATAGTAAAAATAAAAACTTAAATATCAATAATAAAAAAATAACTAATAAAAGTTACTACAGAAAAAAAAAAAAATAGCTCCTGCCCAAGGTTAAAGGTTAGGGGTAACAGTGATAGTTAAGAAAAAATATTCCAAAAATTTAAAATTAAAAAAAATAATAAAAAAAAAACGTACCGACCGATGGTAAAGATTAGGAGTAACAGGGATAGTTAAAAAAAAAAAAATTAATAAAACAATTAAAAAAAAAATAACCCGTGCAAAAATTTCTCCGTGCAAAATTGTTTGCTCGTGCAAAAGTGTCTTCGCGTAAAAGTATCTTCGTGCAATTTTATCCTCCGTACAAAACTGTCTTTGTGCAATTTTAAGCACTTGTGCAATTTTGTGCCCTTGTGCAATTTTGTACGCTCGTTCAAATTTGACAGCTACCCATTAAAAGAGTAACCCTTGCTTAATAGAAATGCTTGCACACTACTTTATGATATAAAAAAAGTGTAAAACAGTAGATAAATTCTTATTTTTTTAATATAAGAGTACCATCAATAAATTTAATAACGAATTTTTTGTTATTCACTTATTGTTTGAAATTAAGTTTATTTCGTCAAAATTTTAGTACTAGTAAATTTTGAATAAAAGTATGGTTAAAGAAAAAATATTCAATCAACTTTAAAGCTAAAATCAGTATAAATACAACCTTTTAAACCTAACTTTAAACTTATAATTAACAACTTTATTTTTAGCTTAAGTTTTAAAAGGTTTAATTTAAGTATTAAGTACTGCTCTTTTCACTTATTTTTAGTAACTAAAGTATATTTCTTCAAAATTTTAGTACTGATAAATTTTGAATAAAAGTATGGTAAAACTGTTAAAGAAAAAATATTCAATCTACTTTAAGCTAGAATCAGTATAAATAAAACCTTTTAAACCTAATTTAAACTAATAATTAACAACTTTATTTTTAGCTTAAGTTTAAAAACCTTTGATTTAAGTCATAAAATACTGAATTAAATATATTAGTGGTTTAAAAATTCTAAACTGCTTCATAATCTAAAAAAATAACTTATTAAAAAAGAACTAGTAATTAGCCTTCATATCTATAATTTATTGAAAAAAATATTAACTATAACTAGTCATAAAATTTTTATCATTTTTTTTATTAGCCTTTAGAATGATTTAACATTGAGTAGTTGTACTAGTTTTAAACTCTTAAATCTTCAGTTAAGCTTAATAAAAAAATTCTTTTTTATTTAAAAAAGAGCTTAAATTAATAATTTTATTATTGTTTTTTATATGAGGAACAAGTTTAATATTTAATGTAGTTACATAGCTAATTTGTTATTACTATTTTGTTAAACAATTTTTCTTTTGTTTTGTTCTTGTAGCAATTGTATAGTAAAGCTGTGTAAATATTCTTAAAAAAGTAAGATAAAATTTTAATTAAATATTATACTACTACAGAGTACAAGATATAATGCATATTCAAAAAATTTTATCGCAGAGATTAAAAATTACTGCTATGAACCGACAAATAAACCTTCAAAATGGATATTTGGATATTAAATTCCAATATGTCATGAAAGTTAAGGTTTGTAGAACTCATATTAAACTCAGATTAAATATTATTTTAAAAAAATAGCTACTTGATATTTTAAAAAATTGAATTTTTGAAAAATTTATAAATACCTTAACTTGATTACAATGTCTGATAAAATTTTAAACAGTATTTATTTTAAATCTAGAGCTTTTTGCCTCTTCACCTTTTGTCTCCGTTGCACAATTTAATTCTTAAAAAACTAAAAAGAAATAAAACAAATTACTTACAAACATGTATTTATACAAAATTTTGTTCAACAACTTTAGAAAAAGCTGAAAAACAATCCCCAGTCTTACCGACGTTTTCTCAGTGTCAATCGTGATTACCAAGAACAAAATATAACAGCTCCTCAGTTGCTTCAGCAGGTTATTTTTCAATTAAAATTGTTTAAATTTTGCTCCTAAATTAATTTCATGATACAGATTATCGTTTTTAAGTAAAGTTTATAGAAATAATAATTACGTTTAATTAAATAAATCAGTTTTAAATACATTTCTAGATACTTGTAACTGAATAAGTTTTTTAATATTAACATTTGGTCTGAAGTAAATATTTTTACAGCTAAGCTTTTAAAGCAATTTTTCCATGTAAATAAAGTTGTACCAAAGTTTATAAACTCATATGTTTACAAAAAAAGTTATAATGCACATTGTTTAACTATTAAAGTAGGCTGTAGTTTAAAACTAAATTTTAAGTTAATAAAAAAAAACAGGTTAAAGAATGGCTTTCCAATGATGAAGAATTGCTAAAAGAATTCATCCAGTTTTTACCAAAACCAGCAGATGCTGCTTAAAGTTATTCAAAAAAATAAATGTTTCTGTTTTTATTTTTCTGTTTGAAAACCCGTGTAATTTCAATAAAAATACAACTAAACATGTTGTTTTTGTTAAGCTATATAGTATAAATTTAGCAAAAAATGTTTTTATGTTAAGACATAAAGTTCTTTAACTTTATATGAATGAGTACCATTTTAAGTCAAAATTAAAATTTTTGGCTACGTTGGGTTTAAAAGAGAGTTCAAGCGCGAGATGAATACAAAATAAAAACTTATTTAATGAAAATCTAAATTAAATGATATACACAGTTGGTTTGAGCATGATTTCTTCTTTTCAAAACTGACTGTGTTTGTTTGATGCTTAAATAAGTTTTTAAAATTATGTTAGTTGATATACAAACAGTTTTTATCTCTATCATTTCAAAATCTAGTCAAAATTTTTTAATTGTTGTCAAAAATTGCTTGCAGATAATTACTGGAAAAACATTTAACTAAAAAACTAAACATTTATTTTAAATACTTAAAAATGTGTATTTAAAAAGAATTTAAATTATAAAAAACACTTATTTTATCGATATTATAACTAAAAATAGTAAATAGGTGTTCAAGTTCAATTAAAAATTATAACTTATTCCCAAGTTGGGTTTAAAAGAGTGATCAAACGGGAGCTGCCTACAAATTAATACTTACAGAATAAAATATAAATTGAATGTTATACACAGTTTTTTTGAGCTTGATTTTTTTCAAAAGTGAATGTACTTAATATATGTATTTAGTAACTTTAAAGTTTAAATTCAAACAATTTTTAACCTTTCCAGTGCAAAGATTAGCATTTTTTAATTAATTTTTGTCAAAAGTTGTTGAAAACAGTTAAAAAATACTTTGTTAAAATTTTTTATTTGAACAGTTTGTAATTGATATTTAAAATGTATTTTTTTTACAAACTTAAAACTAATAACTAATCGATATTATATCAAGATAAAAGTAAGTAGGTGTAATAGTTTAGCTTAAAACATGAATTTATCCCTTACTAAGAACTCTACTTTGTTCTAAACTGAATAAAAATAGTTTTTTAGGTAGAAAAAGTGGTATGACCCTCAAAATACTGAAATATTTCCAACAAAATGTCCTTTATGTTCTGAAAAATTAGTAAAATTTAGTAAAATTTAAAATATATCAATTATAACTATCAAAACTGATAATAATTTCAAAATTGAAATATGAGACATCAGATAAAACGAGTTAGAAATTTGTAAAAAGGTACTTATGACTTTTTTGTTTAGTTGTTGCAAACTTGTTTTTACGTAATAATATAAAATATTTTTCAAGAAAAACTATTAAAACACCAGACTATTAGTAGTTTAATTTTGAGATTAAGTTAAACAAGGTTGTAAAGGGCTTATTCATTATTTTAAACTAATATATCCGTTTTTAAGTTAATTATAATAGAATAGAATAGAATAAGTTGTATATTATAAATTATTTTTCAGTAAGACTTAACAAAATTAAAATTAGAATTTCAAAAGAAAATAGAACTAAAAAAATTTGAAAAAAATACTGTTTTATTTGTACTTTTATAAAAGAATATTTTAAGTAAAGTTTAAAATATGAAAGTTGCTTTTTGAACAGAACACAGTTATAGTTGAAAACAGCGTACTCAACAGGAAAAAAAAAATTGTTAGTTAATAAACGTAATGTATAACATATTATTCCTCAATAAACTCATTTTTGTTGTTAACTTAATCATAGACTTGAAATTTGAAGTAAATCAGTTGAAAATATTTATGAACGCGTTTATATATGTCCGTTTAGAAAAACGAATGAATATTATTCTGTGTTGAAAAAGTCGTACTTAATGTATTTACCTTTATTACAACCAACATACTAATATAAAAAAGTTACTTTAATGAAAAGAATCTTAAAAAAATATGTCTTTTAAAAGCAGTTGCGTGAAACAACGGTAAGTTATCACATAATTGTTAATGTAATTTGGCCTTTCTTAGTTATGTAAACTGCTAACGTTTTTTTAGTATTCTTAGATATAAACTATCTATTTTAGATTGTTTAATTAATAATAAATCAATAAACTTATGTTTTAAATATTAATTAACAACAATTAGTAAAGTTATATCGGAGTTAAATAGATTACTTTAATATAAACTGCGTGAGCTTACATTTTATAGAAGTCTATAAAACACGGTATATAAGCTTATTCGAACAGTTTTTATGTAGGGACTAAAAGAAAGTATTACAAACACAAATATTTCATATTTTAAAAATATACCTTCTAGATATAAGTAAGCATATATGTAGGAAAAATAAGTAAAATTATTTTACGTAACATAAAAAAAAAAATTATTGTAGTAAGTATATTCTCCTACTACGGAAAATTTTATAACACACTTTTTCGACTTCATTAAAAAGTTAGTACATTCTGTAATTTTTAATATACATTAAATATATATTTAATTTACAGGTATTGAAAATGTAAATTTCTAAAAAAAAAATTATGTTTTCACTCTATCATTATTTTAGAGTAATCATATCTTAGGAAGTTTGATAATACATTTAAATAAAAAAAAAAATAGCTCACTTCTACTCATTTGTATCTAACAAAAAAATGTATATATTTTACACACTCCAACTATGATTTTAGTAAACATATTGCTCAGTATTAAACAAAAAAGCATTAACTATTTAGAATATTGAAAAAAAGTCTTTAAAGTACTTTTTTTATTTTCTGAGTTACACGATTTCCGTTTTCATTTAAAAGAATTGCGAAGTTTTGTTATAAAAGTCAATATTAAATAAAATAATTAATGGCTCCAATTTACAAAAGAGTGCATAGTAATATGATTTAAAAGAAAAATTATTCTAATAAAAATAAATGAAAGCTGTAAAATATATTCATAAAGGATTTTGTATAAGTTTTTCTAGTACATATTATAACTGAATAAAACAATATAATACGAAAAATTTCTGCAAACTATAAGACAAAAATAATTTTAGTTGATGGTTGTAGTTTTGAAATGTTTCAGCTACAATAGACAATGTTATTTTAACAAAAAGTTAATTAGTTCAAAATAAAATCTTTAATAAAACTTTATCTTAATTCCCATGGTTTTTTTAGTTCATGTTCCATGTTTAGACTCTTTTTATTAAAAGATATCTAATATCTATATAAAAGTAAGCTTTTGCGAAACTATATCCCTTCAAATTTTGTATAAAAACATTCTGAGTTAGTCACAAAACTAATAAAAATGTAAATTACTCAGTACAAAAATACTTGGATTATTATTATTAAGTATAACTATTTAGAACTAAGTAATTTTATGGCTACTATTTTGACAAAAAAAAAATTGAAGTATACCTCAATTACCTCAATTACGAGTTTCGTACTTTAAGAAATAGTCTCATAAACTATTCAGTTAAAAAACTACGAGAACTTTAAAGAAATCGTTGATCTAATTCAACTGATAGTCTTTGTTGAAGCACTTTCTACAAAAGATTAACAAGGTAAAATGTTTATATATTCGGAGTTTTAAGTTTGATTTTGATCCGGGTCTTCTCTATTTTAGATTCGAAAATGCATACTTAACAATTAAACTTTCGTAGTAAGTTTTAGACTTAATGAGTTTAAGCCAATACGTTTTTAGCTATATTACATGCACTTTAGAAATAACACAAATAAGATTTTAAAAATATTTTACTTATAACTATTTTTTTAAGTTATAAAATATGGATAAATAGAGAATTTAAAAACAACCCGTATTTTTTAAAAGTTTATAGTCACTAGTATGATAGACTTTTAGGATCATCTATACATGTGTGACATAAACAATGTTTGATACTACTTGCTTGTTTGAAGGCTGAATAACTTTTAATAAACATATAAATATTTAACATACTAAGGTTAAACAATAAACAATCCATAATAAATTTTAATAACTTTTTGTTTAAGGTAGGGGTCAGCAAACTGGCTCGCGAGCCACTTTGAATTTATTTTATCTAGTTTTATATATTAATATTCTCAAAAACAAAAATAAAAATTAGTGTTATCTTTAAAGGATAATCTATCGCCAAATTTTTTTTTGTTCGAAAAAAAAAACTTTAAATATGTTTTTTAAAGCACACAAAAAACGTTCCTTTTGACCTGCCGACCCTGATTTAAGGTTTGAACTTGACTTGGTGTCTTTAAACAAACTTGGGCACTTATACAACTATTTACGATATAGTTTTTCAATTATTATTTGAGTTTAAAAAAACAAAAACTAAAAACTATTTATGGTAATTTTGCATTAAAGATATAGCTTTCTAATAGCTAGTTTTTAACTTTTTCTAAATATGCTTTAAACTTTTTTAAAAGTTTTAAGCTATTTTTTTTAAAAGTGTCCCTAGCAAAAAAAAAAAAAAAGGAAACAAAAAGGATCTAATTAAAGTTTATTTACAATATTTTTTAGCACTTAGGTCTCGCTTTGTAGGTTTTTACAGAAATATACACTTATAGAAGTTTGTTATATATAGTTTATATAATTAAAATTACATTCTAAGGAAATAACAATCAAAAACTTAAGAATACTAAGACAAAAAGTAATATATTTAGTCTCAAAACAATTTTGTAAGTAAGTAGTAAAACTAATAAACACTTGTTGTTAATTTAAATAGAGACTTGTAATAATGTTCCACAAAATTAGATTTAAAGTGTTACAAAAATGAAAAACTATAAATTAAACTTATATAGCATATCACTTTAAAATTAAGCTGTTAAAAATATGTTGCTTGAAAATTGAGTTTTTAAGTGTAACAGTTTAAGTTTCATACTAACAACATTTATAAAAACAAATACCGTTTGTCTGATATTTCAGTTTCAAGATAGTCTATTACAACAAATATTTAGTTTTTTTTTTTACATACTTGTATTAGTTTATGCAATTAATGAATATAGGATGAAAAGTATATTAGACAATAAGAACATATAAATATAAAAAGAATTATAGTTCTAAATTTAAATAACTTAATCAATTATCAAATTTTAAGATTATTTACTATATTTTATTATAAACATTTATATATTATCTTTAAAATATATAAAATATTGGCATAATCATTTTATAAACTTTAAAATATAAACTAAACACTGTAAAAGATTTAGAAAAAATAATTAATATGTTTTCTGAACTCGCAATCAAAACATTAAACTACTACTTGTAAGACATAGTAGATTACTTGAAATTAATATTAAGCAAAATAATTTATTATTGTAAAGGGTATACTTTAAATATTGTTGATGAAAACTTTTAATTCATACTTTTATAAGAACTTTTAGTTAAAGTTTTGTTCGTTATCATCAAAATTTTACAAGTTCTTAATTAAATAAAAAAATTATCATGTGCTAATTTATTGTGCATCGATGTTTTCTGTAATTTCTTTATACGCCCTGAAGCTATTAACGCATTTTTAGAAAACCTTTTCAACTAATTTTGTTTTGCAATCTAAAGCATCTTGTGACGTAACAATCAAATTTTCACAGAAAACATATTAAACATAGCAAATAACATAAAACGGTTAAATTATATTGATAACTTGGCCGCCTATTCTGAATTTGAATAATTCTTTAAAGTCGCTACTAGCGGCTACTTGAAACTAATGCATTAAACTGAAATTAGTTATAGTTTATCTTATGGTACTTATAAATCAAATAAGCTAGTAAAAATTCTTCATTATCTGAACAAACTACCACTAAAACTATTTTTTACCGTTTTAAGTTTAAAAATAATTGCTAAAAAGTGATAAAACAAGTGAAAAAAGGTTTTATTAACAACAAAGTATTAAACATACTGTCAAAATCGTAAAAAACGTACTATTTAATATGATATGTTAAATGCTCTGTAAAATAACGCAATTTTACTTAAATGCCCCCTAAAAACTTGCGTTTTGAAGCTTTTTGTACATTAACACTAAGGTTAACTGCGTTACAAAATCTAACTTTTTTTGAAATTAAAAGAAAACGGAAAACCGCTAACAGTGGCTGCACTACAACGATTTCAACTATTAGAGTAGCTTTAAGCGCCAAAAAAAATAATGCATATTATAAAAATTTTGTGCTTGGTGAAATGCGGTAGTAGTAAGTTTGAAAAAGTATTAAAAGTAACTAAAATAAATATTTTAATTTATAAATTTTTATTAAGAGAAGTACCATTTTTTAAAATGAAATATTTTTAGGGTATTAATGAAGTTTATGAAAAGTCTTAAGTAAAGGCATCTTTTATTCCACATTGCTCTGTTTTTTGAAATGTTTAAATGAATATCATGATTAAAATATAAAGCATCCCTTTTATGTTTTTAATATCATGTAATTTATTTGAAGACAAATGTCAAACTAGCTGTATTTTTTCTAAATTAAACTTATCTTACTAAAAACTTGTAAATTAATTAAATATAACGATGATTTTTCAGATTCAGTTCGTTTTTACGAACTCGAAAGATTACAATCATTAATAATCAAAGCTATTTTAAGCATGAATTTTGGTACAAATAAATAGTTAAATAGAAATATTAAATAAGAAGTCATTTAACTAAAGTTTTGTTTAGTTAGAAGTTTTTTTAATAGCTATTCAGACATTAAAAACTTAACAAAAAATAGCTTTTAAACTGAGTGCATGTTGTTTTAATTTTATTTAGTTTAAAATAATGTAAAGCAAATGATTAGTAGACATCAATATGTCACATTTCTAAATTTGTTTATTTTTAAACGTGTATTTTAAATCAATTTTGTTATCTATCTATCAAAATTTATATAATTGTCAACTTCATCCTTGGCTGTTGGAATTTGGACTTAAATTAATTTTTTTTAAATTTTTTACCATAGTTATGGTAAATTTTTATAAATAATCTAAGTAAATATAAATTAAAATTTTCTTATAAAAAGGTAATTAAAAAAGTAATATTAAAATTTTGTTTTTAGCTTTTTCTGTCATTAACTATTTAAGCAATATTAGATTAAACTTAATAACATTTTGTCAAAAATTCTATATTTAAATACTGTTTTAACTAGATAAATAGAAATTAAAAAACAGATAAATAATTTGTTGTTGTTATACATTAAAAAATTACATTAGTATTACAAACTTATTTACATACAATACAATAATTAGATTGAAAATTTCAACGGCTCTTTAAAAAATCTTAAAAATTCTAAAAATCTTAATTACTATTGATTATTTTATAACTTTAACTATAATGTTAATGAAAAATATAATATTTTAGCAATATGCGGCGGAAATTAGACAGAAATAATTACACATTTTACTGTTCTGTATTACCTAACACTACAAATAATGCAACAGAATTATGCAAACTATTTATAAACAATATAAATATAATTATATTGGTTATGCACACTATAGTATAAACTTTAAGTGCAATTTGGTTAGAATACTTCGGTCTGCGAGCCGATAGAAATCTTATTTGTAAAGGTCCTTGTACATGGCTTGGTATTTTAAATCATTATATTGTAAACTGATTTAAGTTCTTTTTAGTAAAAGGTCAGCTGATATTTTACACTTTAAGTTAAAACTAACGTCAATAAATATTATTTAAATATATAAACAATAAGCCAAACTTTAATTTTAAAACTTGGTTTCAAGCTACGTTATTGTTTATTTCATTTACATATTTTGGTAAAAAAATAACTATGTTCTTAATTAAACTATTCTAGCAAAGTTTAACTTGGTTTTAAAGCATTAACAAAGTATTTCCTGAACATAGTAAAATAATTAGTTTATTGTAACTTAAGAAAATTTGTTTTTCTAAAACTTATAAATGTTAACATTCATAAACTTAATTTAAACTTTAGCTTTTGATTTGTTTCAGCAACGAAACAATAAAAACATCATTTTGCACAAAAACTAACTTAAAGTTGTATGCTAGACAGAAAATAAAAAATTTTAAACATATGTCTGCTAATTTTAATTTTTATACATAAAACAAGTCTTTTTCACAACACAAATATATTTCAACAATTTTTTTCAGTGTGATTACAATTGTAACAAGGTAAAACCAATTTTTAAACTTATATAGCCTTTTTAATTATATGAGAAATTATCAATCAATTAGTAAAAAAAAAACCCTTAACTATAACAAAAAATTAAAAACAACAAGGAAAACATAATTAACTGTAACATTTAAAACAAAACAAAATTAGTCTAATTTAAACAAGGATAAAGAGTAATCAAACTCTCTTTGTTTGCATAATTCTGGCTTGTCCAAGTGAATATAAATAGCTTCTATTTTAATTAAATCAAAAATGTTCGTGCAACTTCTTAAAACTTTGAACTTTGTCTCATTGTAATTATTACCACATTTAGGATTTTTTACTAAGTGCTCTGAAATTGATGATCTTTTTGTTGCATTTAAGGTTGCAATACTCATTTTCTTCGGTTGATTTTTGATATGGTCTCTCACGCACTTAGGTACGTGCTCTTTTATTCTTGTTTCTAAATGCCTAGATGTTTGTCCTATATAGCTGTTTGCGCAACAGCATTTATACGTGTATACCACGCAACTTTTGTGCTTGTAGGATATTAGATCTTTACCTCTAGGATTTAGGATAGCAGTAGATGTAAAAATTACTCTTGGTTTAGAAGCATGGTAAACTTTTTCTGTCATATTCTTGATATCTCTTTCAACTTGTTTTGATTTTTCACCCACATAGGGCAAAATTAATAGAACAGGACATTTCTCTGGTCCATAAGGTTTTGTGTACTTTAGTCTTCTCAATTCAGTTTTGAATACCCTATCAATCAACGGATTAGGGTATCCATTCTTTATTAGTAATTCTTTTATAACCTTAAGTTCATTCTGAAATACTTCTGGCGAACATATTTTATTTGCTCAATGAAATAGGGTTTTAATCAAACCAATTTTTCTTCTTTTACTGCAATAAGATTGAAAATTAAGGTATTGACCAGTAAATGGTTTTCTGAAGATAGACGTTATGAAATTATTATCCTTTCTTTTGATTAAAACATCTAAAAATGATATTTGATCATTTTCTTCATTTTCTTTTGTAAATTTAATAGCACTATGCAAAGAGTTCAACCTCTCAAACAATAAATTACTAACTTTTACACTATCACTGATAACAAAACAATCATCCACAAATCTCATGTACTTACATTTTGAATCGAATTCTGGTAGAACTTTGTATTCAAGATAGCCCATAAATATGTTTGCCAATGTAGGTCCTAATGGGGAACCCATGGCAATACCATCAATTTGTCGGTATAATATATTATTAAAACTGAATTCAACTTCTTCTGTTGCGAGTCTCATTAGTCGAACAAAATTACTTCTTTTCAGAGTCGGATTTTCAAGGTTATATAACATTTCTGCACAAATATCTATCACTTCATTTAAAGGTACACTTGTAAAAAGACTTTTTACATCAAAAGAACAAAGAAACGTGTCTTTAGCTCCCCGGAGTTTTAAGTCATCTACAAACTTGAAAGAGTCTTTTACAATATATCTAGAAAAATACTTCAACACAGGATCTAAAAGACTATTTAAGTATCTTGCCAATTCATGTTGTGGAGATCTTATCATAGAAAGTATAGGCCTCAGAGGTATATCCACTTTGTGTAGTTTTGGTAAACCATATAAACGAGGTCTTATGGAACCTACCGGTCTAATTAAATTATAATGTTCTTGAGAAAGTTCATTTTTATCAACCAAATCTTTTAATATTTGAATAATTTTCTTTTCCAACTTAACTATAGTTAGCTTATCTCCTACAGGACCTATTTTCAAAAACTTCTTCTCATCATTAATTATGTTCAACATTTTAGAATTATAGTCCTCTTTATTAAGAATTACGATTCCTGAACCTTTGTCAGGTTTGGTAATGACAATATGTTCATTACTTTTGATCTTAGTCAGGCTACTTATGATTTCTTTTGAATTAATTACAGAACTATGTTCTGGCTTAAGTTTGCAAAAGTTGTGTGCAACTGAGACTAAGTTTGCTTTCAAAGCAACTTCATCCTGTTTTGAACTTGGCTGGAGTTTTAAAAGTTGATTTAAATATTTCTCAAATCCTAAATAAGTAGCAACTTGATCAACCTTTTTTGCTGGGAGTGAAAAATTCATTCCATAGCTTAACGCAGTCAAGTCTTTTTCATCAAATTTTTGAGAAGATAAGTTTTTGACACTTTGCTTGGTGAAGTTTCCAAATTTAAGTTCTACCAGTCTGTTTAGGTTCTTTTTGTTTTTTGCCAAATACTTCTCTTGCTGCTTTTTAGTAATATTTTCAGAATAACTAATAAATTCATTAAAATGTTCTTCTTTTAACTTTATTTTTAAACTATTTTTAATACTAACTGCAGAGTCTTTTAAGTTAATTAACCTCTCTTCAATTTTTCTGATTTCCAACTTTAGAAAAATCTTTTCAACTTTGTAGCTGTATTTTAATCTACTTTTGTAGATTCTAGCAATAATCCACTTAGGACAAACCAATTTATTCAAACATTCCTTTAGAAAATTATTTAACAGTTCATTTCTTTTCACTTTACATTCAGTTGATATAAGCTTATTACCCAGCTTAACAGTTGTCAGACAATAACTACTTTTTAAAATTTTAAACATATGTCTGCTAATTTTAATTTTTATACATAAAACAAGGACTATATAAATAAATATACACTTATGGACCAGAGAAATGTCCTGTTCTATTAATTTTGCCCTATGTGGGTGAAAAAACAAAACAAGTTGAAAGAGATATCAAGAATATGACAGAAAAAGTTTACCATGCTTCTAAACCAAGAGTAATTTTTACATCTACTGCTATCCTAAATCCTAGAGGTAAAGATCTAATATCCTACAAGCACAAAAGTTGCGTGGTATACACGTATAAATGCTGTTGCGCAAACAGCTATATAGGACAAACATCTAGGCATTTAGAAACAAGAATAAAAGAGCACGTACCTAAGTGCGTGAGAGACCATATCAAAAATCAACCGAAGAAAATGAGTATTGCAACCTTAAATGCAACAAAAAGATCATCAATTTCAGAGCACTTAGTAAAAAATCCTAAATGTGGTAATAATTACAATGAGACAAAGTTCAAAGTTTTAAGAAGTTGCACGAACATTTTGATTTAATTAAAATAGAAGCTATTTATATTCACTTGGACAAGCCAGAATTATGCAAACAAAGAGAGTTTGATTACTCTTTATCCTTGTTTAAATTAGACTAATTTTGTTTTGTTTTAAATGTTACAGTTAATTATGTTTCCTTGTTGTTTTTAATTTTTTGTTATAGTTTAGGGTTTTTTTTACTAATTGATTGATAATTTCTCATATAATTAAAAAGGCTATATAATAAGTTTAAAAATTGGTTTTACCTTGTTACAATTGTAATCACACTGAAGAAAATTGTTGAAATATATTTGTGTTGTGAAAAAGACTTGTTTTATGTATAAGAAAATAAAAAATGCGTACAAATGCAAACTGATAGTTTATATAATTATATTTATATTGGTCGTTGGTTAAGCCATAAAACTATGTAGTTTTAAAAGTTGCTGCAAAGGGCTACACAAAACTCGCGTTTTGTTGAAATTAGTTTTAAAATAATTTTGAATTGTTTGTTAAAATTCCGTCACGTGTTGAGCAACCAGATGCTAAAATTGTCCTAAAAAATTTTTGACACAGTTTTTATACATAACACTGAAAAATATATTTTTATATGTACACAAAATTGTAATAGAATGTTTAGAGAACAGAAAAATGGATTATTTTTAAATCTTCAAGACAAGTTTTTTGTTTATAGAAACAAGCTATTAAGAACAATGATTAAAAGAAGTTTTAAAGTTAGAGTTGGATATTCAACTTTTTTTTTTAAATCTATCTATAACTTTTTAGTTTATATTAGAATTTTAAAACTTAAATATACATAAATAAACATTCTATACATAACTTCAATCCCTAACTTTTGTATAGCAAGGTGTGGGTTCACTTTGTTGTGAAGTATAACTAATAAGTAATAAATAAGTTGTAAATTTCAATCACAGAAAATAAAACATTTAAATGTTATCAGTGACTTGTAAAAGTCCTACCATACTTAATTTAAACTTTCAATAATTTCTAAAGCCGCTATAATCAGCTACTCAAAATCATATATCAAGTTGAATTAAGTAATAATCATTGTATATGCTTCTACGTCAAATAACATAAGTAACGATATGATAATAAATTTTGAATTCGCCAGAAACGGCTACTCTAAATATATTAAATTGCTTTTATTTACTTTCTTGCCTTGTTAAAATAAAAACATTCATTGAGCTATATAGATGCTAACATTTAAAAAAGTTTATTTTTTTTAAATAACTCCCTTTTACTTCTTTTTCAGAATAATAAATTAGTAAAGTTATAGAAAGAAAATTATTGGACTAATAAATTAGAATTTATTTTTTATTACATATAAAGTTAATAAGAAACAAAACTAATTTTACTAAGGTAAAATAAGATAATTTTTGGGTAAAATTGGTAAAATATTTAAACTTTTTTTTTTTTAGGAAAAAAACAACATATCTATATTTATCAAGTGATAGAATACAAAACACCAAGAAAACATTTGAGAAAAGACCGGAAATATTTTGTTAAATTCGGATTGTGTTGCTAACTTTATGATTACTTAACTATTTTTTCATAATTATAAATTACTACTTACCTCTTACCTTTGAGTAACAGATAATATAATAATAGTAAGATTTTATGTAATACACAAGCTTTTGTTTTAAAAATGTGAAAAAAGCTAAGAAACTATCATTATATACAAAATTAAAAATATTTTGTTTGATTAACAGTTTAAGATAAAAAGTATAATGAAAAATAATTAACTTCTTTCTGAATGAAGTCAAACGAACAGTTTTTTTTTAACGAAATGGTTACGCTTTTTAAATCGTATTGTAAATACTTTATTTTCTAGAAGTTTTTTGTTTTGAAAAAATCATGAGTTTTTCAGTGTTACAGTTAAAATTGTCTTATGTATGAATAAAAACTTAAACAAAATTAAAATGCAAAAGGAAAATTTCTTTACTAGAAAGATTAAATAAAATTTAAAGTAATTTTAGCCACCAAAAGTTGTTTCTCTGTGGACCCTGATATAGGTATTAGATAGCCTTTTTTTTAATAAGGAGTCTTAATGAGTTTTAACAAAACCTGTGTTGAACTTAATATAAAAGTATAAATATTTCCTTGTATTTAAATCACCATCGTAAAAGTTTTGAACTACTTACTATATTTTACTTAAAAGTTATAAAGTAATATGATTATTCTAACAAACTTCAGTTTAATAAGAATTAAAATAAAACCACTTTAACAATCCATCTTACAGTAAACTTTAAAATTAACATATTTTAATTGCTTAAAAAAACAATAGTTTGTTTAATTTATGACATCTTACTTTATCTATTCTAACTATTTGAATAATGAAGTTTAAATAATGATGAAGTTTATAAAAACTTCAGTTTATATAAGAATGAAAATAAAACCACTTTAACTACCAAGCTTACAGTAAACATTTAAATTAACATGTTTCAATTGCCTGAAAAAACAATTGTTTGTTTAATTAAGACATCTTACCTTATCTATTCTAACTATTTGAATAATGAAAGAAGAAATAAATTTTAAAAAAGTACCCTTTTTAACAAAGTTTTGTTAATATACTTGTTACTTAAATTATGCTATACTAAAAAGCTAAACTAACTAAATTATACAGTATATTTCAGTATAATTTGATGTAATCGACATAAAGTGATGAATTATATATATATATAAATGCAAAAAAAAACTAAGCTTCAAGATTAACTTGTAAAATGTTTACTATACATTGATCTATAAAATACTAATACTATTTTTGTAGGTTTATTATTTTTCACTTTATACCTATTTTAAATTCCAGTTCATAAATACTCTTATAAAATATTCTAAAAACTATTCGAAATAAAAAAAATTTAATGTTTTTATAAGCTTTTTCTTCAAAATTTTTATCATAGTTTCAGTAGTATAAAAAAAACTTGTACCAAATTGTAATTTTTCATAGAATAACAACGTAATTTACGTTACATTAGGGTACCCAAATCTTTTTATTGATCACAACCACTGTAATCGAATCTCTTTAAAACATGTCCTACAACGTTAAGTGTTAGATGTCTCGTCAAATATCTTTTCAGTCCTTTTTAACTTTTTTTTACAAACCCAAGAATATCTGCAAGCTAATTTCTCCTTATTTGTTATCGCGCTCAAAAGTTCAAATCTGTACTTAGTTTTTAACCTCCGACTTACCTTAATTGAACCCATTATTTTTGAAATAACTGAACATTAATGTACTTTGTTATCTTTTTAAAATATACATGTTTAGTAAGAATTATGCTTTATATCATTTTTTCATATACTTTTTCTAATTTTTTGTTATTTTATATTTTCGAATAAATAATAGATAATACTTATGCTTCAATACATTTGTAATCAACTAAGGCTAAAATGTGATTGGAGCAGCTTGTGAAAATAAGTACAATATATTTAATGAAGTTACGTATAACCATTTATTATGGTTTTGAAAATTATTTGATGTACATGAAGCAGCAATGCTGCAACAACGTTAGTACTAAAATTGTGGTTTGAAATTTATTTGAAACTTGAATGTTTTTCTTGTATTACTTGTGTTGTTACGTCACTAAAAGTTTTAAGTGCATAAAATAGAACTATAATATAAACTGTTTTCATTATTATGCATTCAGTAGTAGTTAAATTAAAGATAATTATGTTTTTATGCTTGAAACCCGATTTTACAAGTACTATAATAGTTTTGTTTATAAGAAATACAGCTGCTCTAACTTATCGTTTTTATTTTTCGTAAAAACTAAAACTAAAGTTTTATTTTTTTATACATTTTTTGTGACCCCATTTATTTAAAAAAAGGTTATTGACTTTAAATAACAAAGTTGAAAAAACCGTAAATTTGTTTATTTGAAGGGATTTGTTGAAAAATATCTTGTCGACCAAGATTTGTTTTGATATAACATGAGCTTAATAAATAACAAATAGTATATAATATACATACATATATATTTTAAGATTTAAAAATTATTACAATATCTTGAAATAATAAACCAGCTTTAATATATTTACAATAAGTTATTGTCTTAAAATGTTCAGAGTTTTATTATTTTAGCAATTCTAACACTATTTAATAGTTGTTCTTAATTATTTTTTGTATCAATGGGAAATTATCATTGTGTTTAAATCTTTAAATTGTTTTGACTTTTGTTTTATCAAGCAGAATTTCGTTCTTAGACTTTCTAGGCATTACCAAGATTTTAAGCTTTCAAAACTTGATAAAATTTTAAAAAGGTTAACAGAAACCTAATTCAAACCAAAACCAACTAAGAGTGTCTCTCTTTTTATTAAACCAAAAACAACCACTCTGTTAGTGAACGTCTAAATTCTTTGTAAATGTAAAAGTTTTCAAATTTATTATAAGCTTAATATTAAAAATACAATGATGTTAAAGTAAAGTTTTAACAGATCGTAGAACTTATGTTACCGAAAACTTTAAAATGAAACAAACATCAAAATTACAATTACATCTACTTAAAGAGGTCTATATTGGAAATATTTAGAAGTTTGGTAAATTAGATGTATTAGACAAACTCTCATGTTAGACAAATTAGCAAAAAACCATTGAAAAATTTACGAAAACAATTAGAAAAAACATATTACTTCTACTAGTGAACAAGTACTTAAGATGTATTTAAATTTTAGAAAAGTCTAGTAAAAAAAAATAATGAAGTTCAAAATTAAATACAGTAGAGTTCAAAATTAAATACAGTAGACTACCGCTTAACTGCGCAAATTGAACCCGACCAAAAAGTGCATACTTAGCACGGGAATTTAGTTGTTTGTTTTCTTTCTTACAATTTGTCATTAAATAAGTAAGCCAAATAAACAAGTCTTTTTATTTTTTATAACATTTAGTACATGATTCTAATCTGCAAAACCTTTTAATAGATTTAAAAATGGTTTATTTTTCTATAAAAAGTTTCTACATAAATAATACATACATTTAATATAGAAAGTCAATGTCAGTCAATGATATAAAATAGAATATTAAGCCATATTTTAATTATTTTTTTTGTTAGAGGAAAAGTACCAAACTACATTGTGTTTTCCAAACATTTTCAAAACATCAATGTGTGTACATTTAAATTAAATTATGACTTAACTATGTTGTATTTGTAAGTTTTTTTAACTTTGTCATCTAGAAATATTTATTTTATAGCATTACAGCTTAAATATCATTATTCTTTTCACTTTTCTGCAACCACTACATAAGTATTTAGTTTATTAACATTTATTAACAATTATTTGTTTGTTTAAAATTGATATAAATATATAAAAAAATATAAAAAATATATAAAAAATTTAGACTTTTTTTTTTGTCTTTCTGGATAAGTGCCAACTTAAGGCGATTGCTACCAAAAAAAGTGCGTACTTAAGGGGTAGTCTACTGTATTTTCATCCAATTATAACTAAGATATTCTTAGAAAAAGAACTTGACTTTGCTTAAAGCTTTGAAACATTCACAAAACAAGAAAAATAAGTAATATGAAATGCTGCAAAATCTATCTTAGT